>NC_071334.1:8442436-8617436 GCF_027744825.2 Synchiropus splendidus | reverse complement strand
ATGCATCGCACTACACTCTCAGAAAGTCACTCAGCGGCGAATCTTCTCCATCTCTAATTATGCCTATTATTAACAGATAAGCTTCGCACCCAAAGAGTCTGCTGCTCGCTTAGGTGGAAAATGGATCACATAATTGGCAAAGATTTCATTTCATGACATCTTCTGACATATCTTGAGCAGCTGAAAATGGATGAAATCTACAATCGCCGCTGAACACAATGTCCCACTTCAGCTGGAAGCATGATTTTCTCTTAGCGGTGGAGCCACTATCAGCACCTGCATGTTTCATATACACTTTCACACTGAAAACACTTCAAACTGACCCACTTTTAGTGCGCTTCCTTCTAGACTACTGTTCAAACTGAAGATAGCAAATTCCGTGGAAGACAACCAAGGATATTGAACCAAAGAGCTACTGCATATTTAAGTGCATCCCTCAAGGCAGTGGCTTTCACATTACTTCTATGAGGCAGCACTTCTAAAATTAGATTTTATTGTTAAAAAAAATGTTATAAATGCATCTTATGGCTTTAGATATTTTTCTTTCATTCAATATCTGTGTTGTTGTGCCTCTAGAACAGGGCTTTATTAACGGTGCAGACTCATTGTCATGACCAGTGAGTGGCTGATGAGGCTTCATGAAACAGTGTCCATATCTTCAGGGCCCACTAGAGGTCACTAGATACTCTATAAGCACTGGTTTTGAGCAGGTATTCCAATAGAACCTACATAGTTCGAGACCACTTACAGAGCTCTGAAAATGAGGACACTGTTTCATGAAGCCTCCTCAGCCCATTACATTAGGTGAGGCTTCATGGAACAGTGTTCACATTTTCAGGGCCCACTAGATGTCACACTTTGCTCTGAAATCATTGGTTTAAACAGCTACTTCACTGAAACCTCACATCATTTTGAATCTGACAGCACCACCTACTGAGCTTTGAAAAATAATGACACTGTTTCATGAAGCCTCATCTAGAGTAGAGTAATCTAACAATTATTATATATATATATATATATATATATATATATATATATATATATATATATATATATATATATATATATATATATATATATATATATATATATTATAACAAATTTTAAAAAATATTCAGTATTATCATACTGTAAAATTGTTGGTCTTCCTCTTCCATTGAGTTGCATTTAGTACTAAAAATATATGGCGCTCATAGAATTAAATTTTAAAATACTGTTTTACTTTAGTCGAACAGATTCCCGACCAATCTATTCTTTCAAATCCTTCAAATCCTTACCAAACACACACACATAAACAAACATATATATATATATATATATATATATATATATATATATATATATATATATATATATATATATATATATATAAAGGACCACAGAATATATTCATATCTGTGTAGATTTCCAGAGAAACACTTTTTCAGTGGTCCTCTCTATTGTACTTATTGGCCCAACACAAATGGCAGTGGTTTATTGATCTCTATCAATAAACCACTGCCATTTGTGAGACTCCACATTATCGGCAGGGAATTGAGCAGGGACATGTCCCTTGTGTCCCTACCCGGTTCTCCACCCACAAGGCAACGACAGCATGCCAGTATGGGCTGCCACCCTCAGATGAAATCACACTCCAGTTCAAATCGTTTCTTGGGTCTCTGCCGGTGGTTGTCCAAGCGATTGTTCTGTCTTGACCAGGACCCACTTCCCAAGCCCTGGAGCAGCTGCCCAGACACAAAGCTCAAGGTCATCTCAGCGGCGAGATGCGGCAATCGTGTCAGACAAGATAAGACCAGCAGGATCGATGCAGGGGAATCCAGCCAAGTGCCTGTCAGAGTGATGCTGTCTCTTTTGGAACTGTCTCGTGAGCTGATCCGTACTGAATCTGGCTACTTTCTACTAATGCTAATTTCCCTTTCTCTCTCGCTGTCGGCATCTCACTCCGATATCCTCCGCCCACGGTCGAAAAACACATAGCGGTGATACTCAACGGTGTCTCTCAAGCAGATATGGACCAACTGTGGCCCTTTGCCTGTATTTATTTGGCCTTTTTGAAGTCAGAGTATATCTAGTGGATAAATTGTATTTTCTTTGAACAATACAGAACACATCAGAATCTAATGTATTTAAATTTCTTTTATTGCCATTACTCCCAATGTATGTCTATTTTTATTGGTATTTAGATCTAAATGTTAAATTATTTTATTGTGTAATGCTCATTTTAACTGTATTTACTGTGCTTCAAAATATATAGTATTATAGTACTGAAAAATGTACTTTCTAAGTGATGCTTTTTGCATGTTTCCTCCTTAGTTCTGTTGCCAAAGTCTTCCAATATTTATGACTGACATTCAGAATTGAAATCTTAAATGTTTAGTTTTTCCTATTTTGCCGAACATTTCAGCAACAAAATGGATTTTTGGACTTGATGCCCCTACACACACACATACACATAAAAATGCTGAGTTGAACTCTCTTTGTGAGGTTTTGTGTTGTTTTAATGTGTCTTCTGTGTGACTGGAGAGGATGTGCAAGATAAGTTAAGGTGTTGGAGTCTGACTTGCTGTGTGTGATGAGAGATGCAGAAAGGAGAAGGATGTCTGTCGTTGAGCTTGTGTGAGTCAAACCAAACTGCATCAGTCGACAGAAGGTCACTGAGGTGGCTGCAAGGCCTTTGAGTTGGATTGGCAAGTTTCAAATCTCAACTGGTGAGGATTTCCATCCGTCTCTTGTTACTTCTGTGGCTGTTACCCAATATCCCCACCAGGCTCCAGCTCTTCCCAAGGAAGCTTGCAGTACAGGAGGAAAATGCTCCCAGATGTTTAACCGCCACTTCTCTCTTCGGTGATTGGTTCAAGGTCTAAAAATGGCATCATCTCCTATTGCTTTATTGACGCGGATCCCCCAGGAGGCTCGGTCGTAACATCAGCTATCGAGATCCGCTTGTGTCTGCCCATCAACAATGGAACCACGGGTCTAAATTGTCGATGAGCCAGGTATTCAAACATGTCAGAAGCATTTAAGCTTGAGATTTGACTCGACAATGTGAAGTAACCATGAGGGCAGCAGCTGTTGTGTGGACATAAACAGGAAGTAAAGGGGTTCTATTTCCATATTAGACAGTGGGTGGAATGGTGTGGTTACAGAGCAGAGTGTTAAATGAATGACACATATTTTTGTTCCATTTTGCATCGCTCGTCTTCGAAGCAGCGACCGGCCACTCAATGTTCCCCACAGAGGAGTGGCCTGGAAGAAAGGCAGTGGCCCCGCCGTGTCACTCTGACTCTCAAATAATGACATATTGTCATGAGCAGGCTGACATTGTCGTCGCTGTGATGTTAAGTCACTCCGTGTGGGGCTGGAGACAAAGCAAGGGCAGAGTCACAGGAATGTAAGGAGGAAGCAATATGACTCGGGGCTGACAGGAGGAAAATTATGAAACAAGATGATATTATTCAAATGGAGGCAGGGATGAGAGCAAATGGGAAGTGTGCTGACTCAGAATGAAGCGCGCAAATGAGCATATGACAAGGCTTTTTATGTGCGGTGAAAAGGTGCGGAGATCAATGGGAAGAATGATTGCACCTTAACTTCATCATTTTAACAATGGCACTTCTTCCTGCCTCAGTCCTTTACGGCCGTCGCTCATTTCTTTGTGGAAACATGGCACAACGGAGTGACAGTCTAGTAATGAGTCGGTTTTCTTGAGGCCCGTATTTTGTCCCCGGCGAGTGTAGTACCCTTTTGGTGGAGCACGGACATGAAAGTAAGGGGTGTAATGGCTATGCACTGCTTCATTCATGGCGTCTGCCGTGGAGATATGAGTGTTCCTGCTCAGGGTTAAATGCCCGATTCCAAGCAAACTTGTCCTCCTCTCCGAAGTGAGTGAAAAAGGTTCGCTTCTCCTCATTCAGCCCCAGAATTTTTCAGATTTTGCTGGCTCACTCGCGTCCCTTGGAATCTCTAACAAAGTATATCAAGAAATGGTCTGGGTTCGCTCTTTTATTTTGGCCTGCATTGGCGCCAAATATGGTACGACAGGAGCCAAAGTGATCCGGAGTACTGCGTAGAATCACACCAGAAAAGTATGGATTGGGCGCTACCATTCTAAAATTCTGTGCAAGAAGGAATTCACAGCCTATTTTCTCTAGAGCTACAGATCAACCTACTCTATCATGAAATAATGGAAGAGCTCAGAAGTGGATTCTTAGAAAGAATCATTTTTGCCATGGAGATGATCCGCTAGAGCAAGCACACAATAATGTCGAGAGTCAAACAGCAGCTACTTTTTAAACTGTTCAATTGCTAAGTGAAGAAGATGAATTGCTTGTATAATAAGCTGCCCCCGTTTTATTTTTCATTCAACAAATATACAGTTTTGGAGCAAAGAGAGCCACCTAGTGGCCTCTGAAAGGGAGAACACTGTTTCACGAAGCCTCATCGGTCCATCCCCACTGTACTTCACACATTTACGATTGCATTTCCATCAACGGACACAACACACACGGCACAATGATTCGAGTAAAAGCAGAAATGCTATTTCAGATTTTGTCATCTTGTGTATATTGCATCTGTAATGGGGCATCAAATGTGATGTGTGTGTGTGTATATATATATATATATATATATATATATATTCTCATATTTGAGGTTTACATTTCAAATTCAAAATGTTTTTGTCCCTCACTTAAAACTGGTCATGAATTTAAATGTAATGTAAACACGAAGTGGATTATGCGTCTGGTGAGGATCCAGCCCAGTGACAAGCTCGAGCCACGGCTCACGTCTTCCCTTCGCTCAGTAAACCCTCCCCATTGTGGGATTTTGTGTGTATTTTTCATAAGATTCCATCAGCGATCTAAATTACGGGTTGCAACAGCGGATCGCATGTTTACTCTGGAGAGAGACAGAAGAGGCAAGAAAGATGAAGAGAACACATGCTGAGAACAAGCCTGTGCACCAGGAGTCAATCGGAGTCTACTCCACACACACACACACACACACATACAGCGAATGCAAAATAAGACCATTTTGGCTTTTTGTTTACATCCTGTTTACTTCATTGCTTAAACACCGACATGTGCAGGCGAGCCTGCTGGGACCTTGTGTGTGTTTTGCATGATACTCCACCATTCCATGTGTGTTCTCTGTAGCAAGACTCGCCGCACGTGTCAGCGGTGGGTGTTCAAGACATCAGCTGGCATGATTGTTTTTTTTTTCTTTTCTGCTCTCGTGTATCTCCCACCTCTACATTGTTGCAAAGATCAAAAAGCATTTGCGGAGGAATGAAAAGGAAGTTGCTGTCAGGCATCTGACAGAGCAGCGTTTGAGAGAAGGAACACCAAAGTGAAGAATAAGAAGGAGATAAAGGAAGGGGGGGCACGGACAGGAGGAGGAGAGTGATCACACGTGGAGGTGGCAAGCGCCTCATGCTGGCTTGAATCCGTCAAGTCATCTGTGGGCGACCGTAATTGAACGTATACTCAGATGAACACCATGAACAGCAGATCTTCCTGCCCACGCTGGTGGATGGGGAAGTCATATCTGACAAGGCTCTTGTCTCGAGTGCAGATGAACCCTCTCTCCATAGATCTATTTCCAGTGGTGCATGCACGGCCACTCGCGACGGTCCTCTGAAGGACGCTAACAAGCAGGAGCGACGTGCACGGAGACGTCGCCGTGGTGATGCATAGATTGGCACTTCATATGGAGCGTACTTCATGGCTCGCGGATGAAAAGAAAAAAAAAAACTGTGTGTCCAA
The DNA here is from genome assembly GCF_027744825.2 of Synchiropus splendidus. Classification (NCBI taxonomy): domain Eukaryota; kingdom Metazoa; phylum Chordata; class Actinopteri; order Syngnathiformes; family Callionymidae; genus Synchiropus; species Synchiropus splendidus. The sequence goes on along the minus strand of NC_071334.1, from coordinate 8,611,674 downwards.
TATTCTAATCCTCTGTTCAGAGTGAACGCATGAAGGATAAACAACGGATCACTGATGCTCATGTTTTCACACTCCACTGCTTAATGATGTTTATTTCATGTTTGAGGAGGATATATGGATTTATATTAGGATTCTATGAGTCATGAATGAGTCCAAATGGGTTTCATGGCTGATCCCTCATTGTGACTATGGTATCTGTCAATACGCTCTGCAGGGAAAAACAAACTCATGACATGCTCGACCTGCGAGACCAGGGCTTCTTCACCTGTCTGATGCCCAGAACAAGTGGGTCCAGGGCCCATTCAAGGGAGAGAGCTGATTTAGTACTGTGATCACTTGAGTTCAGCAACCAAACAAAGCAAAACCTTGTGAAATAACATGAAACCATGTGATAGGTGCCATGGAAAAGTCCAAGCAGCAGCAGAAGCAGGTGCAAGTCATGTTCATCAAATCTGTTCAAGAAAAAAGAGAAAAAAATATCCTTAATGCAAACTGTTGAGAAACTGGAACAAAAAATGTACGCCATGAATGAAATTCTGAATAAAATAATAAAACATCTTAATAATATTTTCTTTTCCATAAATAAACAAAAAAAAAGATAAGTTAAGTGGAAAAGAAAATATTGCCATAAAATGTTCTAATTCATTTTAAAAACAGGTGAACAGTTTTTACTTGGGGCCGCCATCACTTTCTTTATCATGTTTTTTCTTTTCAAGAACTTCTTCACAGTTGGTAACTATCACAAATTTGCAGTTGTCAAGTCAATTCAGTGACTCACCAATGCCACCATATGTGGCTAGTGTTTTAAAACTGAGCGTCACACGGCCCAGAGGTGTAAAACAAAAAAAATCTGGCGCCCCACTAGAGAGCGCTCGCAGCACAATAATGGGCCTCGGCCCTATGGTTAAGAATCACCTGGGCAAAGTGTGGCTCGGGGGCCAAATGCGGCCCTTTGACTGTATTTATGTGGCCCTCCTGGAGTCACAGTAAAACTATAAAACTAACATTGTTGTTGTCTCTGACATTTTTGTCTTGTGCATTGTTTTTTGTTCATTGTGATGCAACTGAAACATAACTTTCTTGTTGGATTATGTTTCTTAATAGTTCGTTCTTTTCCGTTGGCTATTTTAGGAGTATTTATTGTCCCTTAAAATACATCACAATTGAAATTGGCGAGACACGTTTTCAAACGGAATGTGGTTTAAATTAAATAAAACACAACAAATCAACATTTTCTGTGCATTTTTTCAAGTGTCATTTCATAATGACACATGATGTCATGACTTGATTTTATTTTCAATTTCCCCCTACCCTCCTTTCTTTGGGTGTTTCTCTCCACAGTCACAATATATAACCTGGCCCCTCAGGAAATGTTATTGCCCACCTCTGTGTGACTGTTTGGATGAGAGGAATCTGAGAGCTAAAGGTGGGGAATGTGTGGAGTTGTTCAGCAGCAAATTCAAACAGTAACCCTCAATATCCACCGGGAGCGTAAGTGCAACTGCAGCATTGCTGCAGCGTACTTTTTCAAGAAGAATTCATGTCAATCCATCAATTTCCACCAGTGCTCTGGCTGTTGTGCTCAGTTAGAACATGGTAAGCGTCAGAGCAGAGGCTGACATTCTTTGGACTCTTCATTGTGGGTGTTGATGTCTCAAGCCTGTTCATGGTCTGAATGAAAATATTTCAAAAATCGCTATATGGATTTCTTTGAAGTTCTTTGCCGACTTTACATCAATATCACACATTGGTTAAAGAGTAAAACCCGTAATTACCTGTGACAGGTCCAGAATGTTCAAACAAATCTTGTTTTTACTGGAACCTGCGCAGTTGTTTCCACGCTGTTAAAAGAAGCCGGGGAGCATGTGACCAAGACTTTCCTTCTCTGCGATGGAGCCTTGCCTTTTGACATGTACTAAATCAAGGTGTGCGTGCAAGGATTACTGCACATATGGAGGATTAAATGACATGTATATTTACCAGGATAAAGCTGAGGTTTTTACTCAACACAAATATTGACTGTTCTCGTACATCTACCGCCACGAAACACACACGTAATGATATGCACGAACACGCTGCACCTCTCTCGCGCAGCGACTCACAAACACTGATCTTGTTACGGGGTGAAACTCACACACAACCATTAGGATGTTGAATGTTTCAAAGGAGCTGGAAGTAAGAGGCGCAGCATCATTTTTCAGACTCAAATCTAAATAAATAAAACAGGACGAGTCACCATCTGATTAAAAAATGGCTTCCGCAGAAGTAGACGTGTATTTGTTTCACACACTAATAGATGGAGTCTGCGCTTGCTAATGGCTTTGTGCCATTACGTTTTAATGCCTGTATTTCCTTGTATGAAATTGACTGAGTGAGACGAATGGATGTTTGGAGCGAGGCCGGTGACTGAGGTGCATGAAGTTTCAGAGTTTCATGACGTTGGTCTTTGGATGTCGATTGTGGAACAGGTGTATTCTTTGATACCTTCTTGATATTTGCGACTGGAAACATGAGCAAAATTCTGGACTTCATATGTTTTTCAGTGGTGGTAGATAGTTATGTGATAAGAATAGTTTCTTTTCCAGGTGGGTGATTTCATTGTTGTTTTGTTGCACTGGGTTTTTGGGAAAGGCAGGATTTCCTGAGGAAGTGCAACAGGTATGTGATACACACACCCATATATAGCCACTGAAGCACGTCGGCCCTGGATGAAAATGAAAAACACAGATATAAAAACTGAATGGCATTTGCAAAAACGAAAGCGGAAATATAATATTTGTTGTTGCGGACTTGTAATTTTTTGTAATTCTGATTTTATATTTGTGTTTTTGCTTTCATTTTGTTGCCCTTTTTTGCAATTTATTTTATAAAAATCACTACCTTTTGCAGAAAAAGAAAGGAAAAGAAAGATAAATGTGTGTCTGTATAACTAAAAGAGGTTTGCTTCTGTATTGATTTTGGTCACTGTCTTGCTCTCAGACTCGACTTGCTTTCTGGTAAAGTGGCCGCAGATTCAGCTAGTGATAGACTGACGTGGCTTCATGAAACGGTGTCCTCACTTACAGGGCTCAGTAGGTGGCGCTCTCTGGGTCGTAGAAATAGCTCAAACCGATTTTAGAGCAGAGGGTGCCACCTAGTTGGCTCTGAACACAAGTTGCATGAAGCCGCATCAACCAATCACAAGCTTCGACGCCATTTCAATGACTGGAGAATGCGTTTTCAGAAGCCACTAGGTGGCACTCTTCTCTATAGTCTTTGGTTTGGATCAGCTGTTTCAGCTATTGGTTTATTCCCCGCAGCATGTACGAAATAGAACGCAACAATCTCAGGCTTTCAGGACTTCTTTTCTTTCAGTCATTTGACAACAACCAAGTGGATCTGTGAGATGTGACACGGCCGCGTATGAAGATTAATGTAAAACACTGTTATCCGTAATCTCGTACTATTACATACAAACAAACATTTTCTGTTATGCCGAAGATGCGACGATATATTTTGCTAGTCAGAATCATTCAGCGTACTTTGTAGAACTGCCATATGCACTTCATTCTTCGATTGTTTTACATGTTTGGTTTTTTTTTTCTTTTTTTTCTATATACACAAAGAAGATCAAGAGTGTAAACTTTGCTCTTCTGTTTGAAATTCAAATGGAAAGCTGCACTTTTATTATTACGGGAAATTGTGTCGGAGGTTTTCATCATTAAAGGAGTGTAAATTGTATTTTTGGTCTCCCAGAAAGCTTCGGTTTAATTCACCAGATTCATTTTCATAAGGCTCCTGAAAAGGTTTGCGGGGGCTTCAAATTGCCAAAGTAATGTTTAAGCAGGAGGTCAGTGAATTGAAAATCTAATTTCATATGCAACAGGGAGGAAAGAAACATGGATCCTTGATGTATTCCGTGCAAAAATCACGAAACTTAAACTCCAGCAAAAGTGAACTCCCTCGGGTTCCGGCAGCCTAACACTTGTCAAACACCCTGGTCCCGCGCTCAGCATTCACACACACACACACACACACACCCAGGAGAACAGCTGACTCACTGCTGCTTCATTACGCGAGTCAGTCATGAACGGCTTTACGCACAAACACGCCCTCACCGACTGACATTAACCCTCTTTGTGGAAATCTTCCTCACAGACAGACACAGCTTGACAGACGGAGGGACGGTCCACTTGCTGGATACTGAGTGGAGGAGGTAGGGTCGGGGCCAAAGTGACCACAGAGCGCACAGTGCCCCCTCCTGTTGGCTAACAGTAAACTCACATGCAGTTGTCGCTCCTCAGAGAATGAAATCCACTTGTAAAATTTGAGTTCATAGCGATGCATTTTCTGTAACTCCTCTTGTAAATATTACAAAATAATGGCATCTATCTAATCCAGCTTGGACAGTATGTTTCGTTTAATATGTCATGAGGTATTTTTATTATTTTGGCGTTCAAATCTTAAAAAATCTTGAGTCACATTTTCATCTTACTGTTACCATCCTTTTCTTGATCAAGAAATGTGCACATTTATTAAAAATAATGGTGAATAACAGGGCGACTCCAATTGCTCAAATTGTAAAATATGGTCCTCTAATAATATAATATAAAAAAATAGCACCACACACTGGAGTAATTTACTCATTTCTGGCAACACGTTTCCCTCCATAGTTCAATGTAATGTAACTGTAGAGCAAATGTCATTGAAGGCAGCTTGACCTAGTAACTGGTCACACGCTGACCCCAACGCAATCCGAATGTAATGGGGTCAGATGTAGAGGTGGAACCGCGAGGCCATAAATTGCGATGCTCTTCGCTGCCTGCAGACAAGGTGAGGTGCATAAGCTGCAGTCAATCTTTAGGGTCATGAAGGCGCCTCATGAAAATTCATGTTTATAAACGTGGCGAGAAAACATCAATTGCCGCATCAGGAGTCACTCTGACAAATCGACAGCAGGTTTTTTATATATATATGAATCCAATGGAATCTTGGAGAGCAGCATTTCAGAGTTGTTACCATTCTCACTGAGTGGCTTCAGAGGTTGCCGATCAACTCAGAATAACCCGTAGAAGGATTATGGTGGTTCAAGTGACCACACTTGAACGTTGATAAATATCATCCAGTGGGGAACTAGAATATGTTTCCGGCGTGAAGATTTGGTGAAGGTTAGTTTTGATCTACAAATGTGGTGAACACATGACTGAGAATTTTCAAAAATATGCTTCCAGCAATAAATGGATGAAACATCTTGTCATCAGTAAATACAACAATGATCCCTCAGAGATATACAGATCTACATTCAATTAGAAAACAGCACCTTTTTCAGTCATCATCTGGTGTGATCTGTTCTTGTGAGACAGTTGTAGCTGAGGACCAGATGGTGATGGAGGAGGTGAAACAACGGTGTGATGGCTGTGCATCCACTGACAGACCCGGGAAGCATGGTTCTATTTGGGACTTTCACATGCAATAAGACAAATCTGTGGTGTAAAGATGCTTTTCCGTTGCAAGTCCAGATTGGAATTGTCCTGGTCGGATCGCAACAATGTGGAAAGGTCTGTGTCTCGAGAACAAAAATAGTTGGAGATGATGACTGGGACAATCTGTACATACTGATGACGCCATAGGAGACAAGTTGTGATGGTTAGATGATGTATCACGAAACAGTATCGTGAGATTGATGAAAAAGTATCCTATGTTTCTGAGGCCAATAGATGGCACTCTTGATTCAGAAATTATGTTCATTGAATAAGTTGAGTCCAAACATTTTACGGCAGACAGCGCCATCTGGTGGCCTCTGAAAAACAGGACACTGTTTCATGAAACCTCATCTAACCTTCAATACTCATGGACCCATCACTAGAGACAATATCTCACACATTGTCATTGGAACAATGGACCTTTTTCTTACTCAATAGTTGCAAGAATTTAAAGCAGAAGATGTAATGCAGAGAAGGCAGGGAACAAGTTGCCGCTCACCTGTGGTGAGGCTGACCAGAACTCTGACTGATGGGCTGCTGAGGCTTCATGAAACAGTGTCCACATTTTCAAAGCTCAGAAGGTGTCACTCTAGGTTTGGAAATGTTATCTGGTTTCAATAGGTTTAAAACTGTGGGACAAATAAAGGACATGTAATCGAATCGAGACAAAATAACTGTTAAAAAAAACAATTAATTTGGAGCGTAGAGTGCCATCTAGTGGCCTCTGAAAATCAGCACGAGGCAAGCTAATCTTAGTCACATGACAGGCTGGAGCCGACTTTCTTTTTTCAAGTGAACAGCCAGCCTTTCAAAACCAATCCATGTGGATAGAAACCGGAGCGAAGCCTGACTACACTCAAACATTGTGGTTTGGCATGATTGTATTTTCATTCGCCGCCGGTGTCGAGTGATTCCAAAGGGCAACTTACCAAATTCAATATTTACTGAACCGCAGCAAGATTTATTTTTACCCGTTACAAGTAGCGGCAGATTCTCCAGGGTTCCTTCGTTCCACCAATTAAAAGAGCGGTGCTGTCCTTTTAGCAGAGTGGCCATCATGAGCTCATTGGCCCACGAGTGTCTCCACAAGTGAGTTGATGTCTGAGTGGCTCTCACCTGTGAAGTGATTTGAGCATGAAGGGTGCTTCAGTAAAACGCTGCTCATACCCACCGCTGCTCCCAGCCTCATTTGACTGAACACTTGGCCGCCTGAACAGGTGGTCACGTAGGGAGCCAAACGGAGCACGTAATTCTCCTCTGGGCCTCCTGCTGTGTGTGTGGTTTTTTTTTTTTTTTCCCTTGTTTACAAGAGATGAAACGGTCACGTACGGAGAACAACCTACACGCGTGGAGGGCAGACTCACCGCCGATGCACCCTTCCTGTCTTCCTTGCCTTCATCTCCTTGTTGTATTAAGTGAGATTCAAAATACTTCACTTCAAAAGCACTGATAACTTTCATCAAGCATTGACGCTCATGCTTTGTAACAAAGTTACTTGAGGAGGTTGCCTTGTTCAGGGGGTGTTGTTTATGTTGCACGTGTGATGGCTCATATTTATTTTTATTTTTCCCACACTGTATCAACTAAACACAGGCTTTCTCTTTTGTTTTTTTTTTCCTTTAAAGATAAAATGACTTGGATCAAACTGAAGGGCTGAAATTGGGATTCCAAAAGAGACCGAGTTTTCCTTGGATAGATTCACCGTAGTTGTGTCGGTTCAGTCCCTGATTTTCAGTACTCACTCCAGCCACTGGGGACAGTATGCAGAGGAGACAGTCACTGACTAGTGGCTCTGTTGTTAGATGAAAACCATTCACCACCAGATGCTGTAGAAGCGGTTAAAAACCTCAGCTTGACAGAATCTTTTGTCAAGTTGTTTGCCCTTAAAATGCAGATTGGACAACTTATTTTTAAATATGCCTGGAGCAGAGCTGCACCTCTGCCACACATAAGCAAGAGAAATTCAGAGCAAACTCTTTCCCACCACAATCAATATTATTTAATATTTGTCATGTTCAAGGCACAAGGTTGGTGCAAAATGAAATATGATGGTGTGCGTAATTCAAAAACTGGATTTCTATCAATGCAAACAACAACTAAAAGGCAAACTACGCACAAGTCACATTAGCGCGTCACACATTACCAAGTTAGAGCATTCAATTTTGACTCTTAGTTTAATATAGTCAACACAAAACCATGAACCCATAGTAAAGTTTCAAGGTTGTTTTTTTGTGTGGTAAACTCAATCCATGTAAAGTGTGTGTATATGCCTGTTTGTGGACTGTGGTGTGTTCACTGTGAGGGTGTCCTTTTATTGAATTTCAATGACTTTCATGGCTTCAATTTCGACAAAGAAGCATCACCAATTTCATTATGACTTTGGAACTGACTGAACCTCAATTGCAATGACAGGTGTCACATCAAAATAGTATCATATTAATAATGCATGCAATGCATAAATGACTACACATAGAATGATGATACGAATGCAACACTTCAGTCGGCCTTTCCCTCCGTCTCTTCGCCGAGTGCATTAATGTGTAATATGTGCTTACAAGGAGTCGTGAATTTCATGTCATGCCAGGTAGAAAAGACCACCAAACCTAGGAACAACTCAAACGGTGATTCAGTACGCTGAGTAAATTTTAAAAAAGGTCATGGTTTGACATTTATCCTGGAAAACAATTCAAACAGAATCTGACAAGAGCATGTCTGGATTTACTCTGCAGTGAGGACTTGCAGAAGAAAATGAGTAAATAAATAAATACCAAATGATATGTCTGTCACTGTCCAGCCCCAGTGCAGAATTTATTCAAATAATAATCCCAGAGCAAAAGATTCACTTACCCTTTCCTCTGACGATCCATGTTTTCTGTTATTGTTATTGTTGTTTTTCCTTGAATTTCTGAGCATTTTCTTCATTTGTGATGTAGTTTTTTGACACAATATTATATAATATTATATATATATATATATATATATATATATATATATATATATATATATATATATATATATATATTTTTTTTTTTTTTTTTTTTTTTTTTTTTTTTGATCACATGAGATTTCATCTTTAAAAAGATATTTGAAAAAGAATTTGTCATATGACAAAATATTTTTGAAATCTCATTCATTTAAACATTGAAACAAAGGGACAACACATAACACATTATGGAGGTGGACACAAACATGACGGCTTTGGCCGTGTTATTTGTGGAAATATCCCGAAAGAAACATCATACTGACTGAAGTCTGTGACTAGCGGAACTCAAGTCGCACATTCCTGCTGGACGTACCAAGACGTACCACATAGATTGGAGGCAGATTTACTTGTCAAGATTACTGTGTCATGTTGGGGGAAAACTGCAACTTAAAAGTCATCACATGCCCATTTTAGTTTTTTACATTCTAAAAATGATGGCTGAAATTCAAGGGTTTGATTCCCATGGTGGGGCGAGTTAAATAGAAAAAATGGAATTCAGTCACAAAGAAAGCTGTTCTTTTCATGTTGCTGTTTAACAGTTGGGAATCTCATCTCCTATATTATGAATGAATGACTATGAACGGCACTGACTTCACATCATGGTCAAATGCCTCATTGAAGCTAAAGTAATTACTGTGTAGTTACTTAATACATTTATACACTCGATAACATGAACCAAGTTATCAGGTTGGAGACTCATTGAAGCATAAAAAAGTTGTTGAATGTTGAAATGTTGAATGATGAAACACCGTATTGAGGGGTTCAGTTTATAAATGTTCCCACCAACTGAGAGAAGTGACCATTCGGTTTGTTTTTTGGCCTCCTGCTGTTGATGTTTCCCCCAAACAGCCAATAAAAGTTCATGAAGAAATTAGAGATGTGGTAAGTGGAGTGTGTGAATGCTTCTTAAGCCTTTGAGGTGTGTACGTGCAGCAGACTCGTGCGTGAGTGGCGAAGCTGGCGGAGCACGGCAGTGGCGGTCAGACATTTGCCTGGAATCAGAAAGCTGCAAGAAGATAAAGGAGCAATTCCACGACAGCAGTCCCAAGCCAAACGGCAGCTTCCAGAAGGCTCTTAAGCCTCTTACCAGACTTTCCACCGTCCCCATCCTATTGGTGGTATTTCAGTCCTGCCTCCTCCTTTCATCCATCTCTTAGCACATACCGTGTTGACAGCGAGGGCGGACGTCAACACAGTAAGCCAAGCGTGATAGAGATAGCGGGTTTACAAGATGAAATTGAAGAAAATCAATCATAAAGTCTCCAGAAAAGGAACAAGCGGAGCGAGGGAATCCTTGCTGGGGGCGTGTACAATCATAATTGTATGCAAGAAAACAGATATATGAACATCAAAGGAGGCTTCAGACAAACACACAGTGGCTTGTGAAGAGAATGACAAGTTGCTCACCTGTAATTTCACCGAAGTCAAAGGGAAAGTGGCATGAAATATTCAACCATAGCTGACTTCAAACTAGAAAAATGAAATCCTAATTATTGTCCACAGTGCTGCGACTCTCCTCCACAGATCGTGCAGCAGTTTATACCATCTGTCCTATAGATTTGCATCCGGCCGAGGAAACCATATATTACACAGCTGAACAATTATTGCTGGAACGCTTTTTCCTTAATGATGCAGAAGGATAAATCTCCTTCCTTCTCTCTCAAGACAAGAAATGTAATTCAATCAGGGAATTGCACTGCGCCGTCCCCGAAGCTTGCTTGAAAATCAGCTGATATTAGTCAAACCGGAGAGAAAATGGGAACCTCAGGAGGCAGAGGGAGAGTAGCAAACATGTACGGATGCAGTCAGTGGAAAAGAGAAGTCGGATCTCTCATCCACAGCTGCCGACAGTCTTATTTTGTAATAGCATGAGAGATTCAGCGTCATGGCTTGTCAAGGAGATCGAACCCAGTCGCTGAATTGGTGCAGGTTTACAGATGACTCGGGAGAGCGAGGGTAGTTTTAACAATTTATTAAAATAAATAAAGTAAACACTAAATAAATGAACAGGAACAATGAACCAAGGGCATTGAACGTCACGCACGCACAGAATTTAGATAGCAGGAGCACGAGAGAGACGAGAGTCGAAGGAGTTTACAGTGAGGACGCGACGCAACCATCTGGCGACACGAGCTGGCACCGAGGTGTAGAAATCCAGGTGGCCAAAGAGGCCGACACATCCTCACTAATATATGGTGACATCGAGAAAGTGGACTGTCGCCTCATATACTGACGCCGAAGGCATGTTGCATGTTGATGCATTTTCAATTGAAGTACACGTTCCGCCTTCCATGGCACAGACATCGTATCATGAAAACAAGACGGTCGGGGTTAGATAAGGCATGAGATGGCACTCCTTGTGTTCTACATGGAACAACGTGTCAATTGGTATTTAAAGCCCAGCCTTGCTGCCACCTGCATCAGCATGCAACGCGGAAGGCTGCCTATGGTGTCAGTATAGGACTTTACCTCCATCAACCTATTACACTGGCATGGGTTAAACAGGCAGCTCCATAGTCACGCCCACTTAACGTATCCAGGCATTGTTAAATGCAAGTGAGTGGACTCACCTTTCAAGCTGATATCAGAGCTACCAAACCTGGTCCTTTTGTCCAAATCCTGCAGATGAGTATTTATAGTGGAGTTCCATGGGAAGAAGGCGTCTATGAAGTGAAAAGAAATATATGCACGTCTGGCAGCGGAAGCCACCTTAAGACACCATATGGGCTGGTCCTTGAGGTGAGGGTACATTGGGGTCAATGGTTGAAACACCCAGTGACCCTGAGACACACAGTAAATGAGGCATCATAAAGCGTTTTCACACAATGACACACTGTGTTGATACGGTGTTGATACTGCGTCGCAGAATACTGACAATGCTGGACATTAAAAATCCCTGCAGGCAACCGACTTGGCAGACTGAATTGACACTGACTTGATGACCTTGTGTGTATGATAATATCATTTAAGTCTTCATATTGTATTATTCCATATCTTTAAATAATGTGAACATGTATCATAATGTGAAAATCTAAGTGTCAATGTCAATGAGAGGATGCTTGTGGAGTTTTTGGACATTTTTTTAATTTAAAAAAATAAATAAATAAATGAAATTTTCTAAAAGTCAAATAAAAGTCTTTCAAGAAATAATGTGAATAGTGAATTAAGAGTTACCTGAAATTAATTGGAATGGACAAGTCCAAAATCTGAGACAAACTCGGTAAAACAAGGAGATTGAAATAAATACAAAATGATCAAAATGGTCCCCAACAACTTTCGTTCCCCCTGGAGCTGCTCCATAAATAAGTCAATAATAAAGGCCTTCACAACGAACCGTGAGATTAGATTGTTTCAGCAGTTGCATCCTCTTGACAGATGCGCTTCCTTATAAACACAATTTGACGCGTTTTTGCCGTGTCGACACAGTTCGTTCATCGGTCACGTGATAGTCTTAAAGCGGTACACGCACCGACGCGAGGATTGCTCTGTGACCATCGGTCTTGCGGGACCCATGACTAGTACACAGCCAATGTGTCGTACTGGAAGAAAAGTTGGAACTGCAGGTGAGGGCCACTTCCATGATAACTACATGTGATACAATGCCAACTTCAAAAGTACAAGCAGCAATAAATAGAACCTCTCTGATCCACTCCTGAATTAAGATATAAGATTTTCCTTGTTGCAGAGGCCTGTAAAGAAATCATCCCTCTCTGTCATCAAGTCCGTCACTCTTTGATGCCTGCTGTTCTCTTGGCACTTCCAACGGTCAGACAGGCTCTGTTCTCCTTCCAGGGGAAAAGAGTACATGAGGCTGGATGAAAGCAATTGGTTACAGTGAGCGTGCGGCCCCCCCAACACGCTGTAATCTTCCCCCCAGTCCCGGCGCCGTGACTCGACACTCACTCTTGACTGGGTTCAAATGATTGACATCGTAATAGGCTGAGCTAAAATATGATAGAGGTCAAATTAGAATTTAATCATCTTCCTTTTCTACCCTTTCTCCCTTGAGGGTGAAATGAATAAACATGATGGAACTGGTGGGACGGTTATGCAAAACTGTGATAACTCACTCAATATTTCTCTTTTGTCGCAAGGACTGAAAGAGGGAGAAAGTCAGGGACTTAGAGATGACAGAGAAAGATTTGGGGAATAAAGCAAGTGGAACAAAAAAAGTGCCGTCTTCCAGGAGGACTGCTTCGTGTTGGTCGGACTTAAATGATTTATACACACAGACAAGAAAAGAAAACTGCCAAATTGGCCATTTAACTTGTTCTTTTTTGTTATAAGCGAAACATACCTCAAATACAAAGTCAACAAAGAGGTGCTTGTGGATATGAAGCTTGAGTGTTTTAGCCTCACAGCATGACAAATCGAAATGCAGAAGAAACGACAAGGTTTACTCAATATTAAACAACAAATCAACAATGACGTGAGAGAGCGACAAGGGACATGTGTTTGTCTTGTGTTGGAGCATTTTTAGCAGTGAGAGCTCTGTATGAAGTTCAATTACATTCAAATTCTTGTTCCGACATTTTCAAATTGATCCACTCTGAGACCCGGTTTCAAAAAGTATCGGATATGGTGCCCGAAAACTCCAGATCCGTGCGGACCAGAGGCCTGTCTGACACACTGCATGGACAGGGCCTGAAGCCATGTGTGCCAGATAAGTTGCAAGTTGAGTATATCCTGTAAAATGAGAAAAGATGGAAAGAACAACACCTATATGACAAATTCATTTGGAAGATGAATATTAAATGGTTGATCGGTATCAAGCTGATTGTTTTTTATCACAAAGGATATTTTATTATTGTTATTATTATTAACAAAAACAACAACAACAATAATAATAACATTTTCATTATTTCTGGCTTTCAAATTTGCACCTCTTCCTCTTCCATACAAAAAGCAATTTGAATAAAGTACAGTACAAAGTACAATGCTAACACTGCAGTCGACGTTGCCTGCAATGCAAAACGTTCAATTTACAATTATTTAAAATTTATAATAACAAAACATCAAAATCTTTTTTAAACCCATTTATATACATAATATTTTGTATTTCAGAAATTGGACAAACATCTGACATTTCCATGTATGGGCCTCCCACTCTGCTCCACCCGCTGCTGTTGGAAAATACAATGAGAATCATAAAGCGTTTGTTGTCAGGGCTCCTCTTTGGATGAAGAGTATTGGCTTGCAGTGGTGTCCAAGCCACTAAGAGGTGGGAAACAAATGCCTGCAATATGTTTAATATCCCCCTGAGATCATGTCGCTCCAGGCCCGGAGCACCCAGTCGTTCAGTGGGGCTTTAGAGGTGGCACAGGAAAATAAATAGATAATCCCATATCAAAAGGAGTGAGAGAGCATAATGCTTTAGTGCGCCATAAAACATGTGGTGCGGCCCAAACCCCAGGAGGAAGAAAGGCCACACTGCTGCGTGTGCAGGGGAGGGACGCACCATATACATTTTCACGGCAAATGAACTCCACATCTTGCCTTGCTGAGCGCACAATAGGGCAGTGAAAGGATTATTCCTGGGCGCCAGCCCACACTGTTACGATGAAAAAGAAGCCATGTTCGCTGTAATGACTCCTTCAATGGCCCTTGTTCAACTCACACTCATTTGCAGGTGTCCAATTAAAGCTTGAATATTATGCCCACTCACCCATATCAGTATTCAAGCAACTCTTTAAGAACACCTGTCAGCGTCATGATGCCGGCTGGATGGACCCAAGTGCAGAAAGTGTTGGTCGACAGTAGGATATGGGATTATATTACAAAATTGAATCGATGGAATGAAACAATAAATACACAGACAAATGACAAATAACTAAGGACGCCGGCACCAAATGGCGGACCGAGAACAACACGCAGGGACTGGGGAAGAATCTGAAACACAAGAGAGGCGAATTAAAATTACAGCCTAAAAACTGGGAGAACAGAAAACACACTGGTGGCAATAAACAGACAGTGGTCGGTGGTGGTGGATACACACACACGCACACGAGGAATAAACTTGACGGAGATATAACTAAAAAGTGAGATTTTAGATAACAGCTTGTGCAGGGACTGAATGGAGTCAGGGAGAGAAACGAAAGTGGAGCGAGGAAGAACGCGGAACTAAGGTTACAGCTGAATCGGAAATTGAGGGAAACTGAGAAAAGGTCAGGAACGAAAGCGAAAACACAGAAGTCTGGAAAGAGGATTACCTTTAATGTCCCGAGAAACTACCATCTGGCAAAGGGAGCTGGCGTCGGAGGGAATCTATCCATGGAAGGACTGATGAGCAGATGAGCGCCAGCTGCGTTGCCTATAATGCTGCAGAGGAGCTAGGAAACGGAAACAGGAACACACGGGAGTAACAAAATAAAAGCACACAACAGAGCGCAGAAGACATGCAACAATGAATGGAAAGAAACAAAGTGCGGACATGACAGTTGGCAATGTACATTTCTAGCTCTGTCGCTACTTTGCTTTCGATTTTATACTCTGGCTTTCAGTGTGAGATGACTCTTATGGGTGTTTCAGTTTCTTTTGTGCCCCCAAAACCAACAAGACTGTGTATTTAACCTGAAAATGGAAGCGTATCGGTTATAAACTTTCAGTAACCTTCTCCTTCAAAACAAATATGCTGTGCAACAAGGACTGCAGAACAACTGCAATGTATTCTGATTGAAATTGACTTTATTAAATGTGCATGAAGGACATGAATTGCTGTGATATTTTCCACTGACTTTTCATCTGGCTGGTAATGACAGACCTTAAAGACGTATGACAACCTTTCACAAAACTTCACCATCTGTTGAGCTGCAAGAAAAGTGTCTGACAGTGTTGCCTCTCCCCCGACATGTCGGTATATTCATTTCTTAAAAGCTCATTTTGCATAAGCATTAGAGTAAGAGCATTTCATATAATGACAGTAAGCATCTGGTTCTGATGGATTTTCAACCCCAAACTTGGTTTTCAGTAAGACAAGGATGTGGAGTCCTCAGACAGCAGGGAACCCAGTCAGGTGTGTGAGGAGACTGCGTGGTCCATGGGTTCATCCATACCTTCTCAGTAGCATTGGTGATGTTCTTGATGGCCTTCGTGCATAGCACTCACCAAGGTGTCATATAAAGACAATATGATCAAGTGGACTTTTGCACGCAATGTTGATGCCAAGTCCTCCAAACACACAAAGGAGGGGTGAAATGGCTGAAAAAAAATATAGAAATATATTCTTGTTTTTTATTTTTTTTTATTTTAATGTCATTCTAGTTTTCTACCCCAATTCCAAAACGTTTCACCCAATACAAATAAGTTCGACTTACGACCAGGATCGGTTCCGACCAACCGGTCGCAAGTCAGGCTGTGGCTGTGGTCGTAAATACGGGTGGACGTAAGTCGAGCAGGTCATAAGTCAATGTTCCAATGTTCGTCTTTCAAGTTCGCTTCATGGTGGCACCATGCAAACAGAATATTGGCTGAAACATTTTTGTATTGAGGTAGAAAACTAGAATGTATTAAAAATAAGAATATATACATAAATATATTTTTTTATATAATAATAATAATAATATTACAATATTATTTTTCAATGCTCAGTGTTGCAAGAAGTCTCAGTGGTTATTGGGCGATGCGCTGGTTAATATTGGTGATGGATTGATGAGGCTTCATGAAACAGTGTGCTGATTTTCAGAGGCCACTAGATGGCACCGTCTGCTATAAATGTTGGGACTTGAACAACTAATTCAATGAAACCTCACATCATTTCTAAACCAAGAGCGCCATCTAGTGGCCTCTGAAAATGACCTCACTGTTTGACAAATCCTGCAGTCGTGTTACTGCTCATTTTCTCATCGCTAGTCAAATGTAGGTGCTTTAAAATTATATTACAGTCACTTGGGTTTCTCTCCAAGACATATATTCAAAACCTAACACACCAACATCATGATGTGACACATTACGTTGAACAGGTTTAATGCCCACGCAAACCCAATAAATAAATGGCTGTAATAAGAGATGAATATTCATCAGGTCTTGTCTTGATACTCTTGTCGACATTACGAATGTGATACTACAGCCGTTGCTTTGATGTGAAGTGCCATGGCGTCGGCACGTGTTCCTTCAACAGTGCACTACTGCAGAAGTCATGGATGTCACCAAGCCCATGCGCCAGCCTCCAGATGGTGGT
Organism: Synchiropus splendidus; assembly: GCF_027744825.2. NCBI lineage: Eukaryota > Metazoa > Chordata > Actinopteri > Syngnathiformes > Callionymidae > Synchiropus > Synchiropus splendidus. The sequence continues at coordinate 8,595,053 of NC_071334.1, read as the reverse complement.
CTGGATTAAAGACAGAACCAACCACGACTGCACCACAGAGACACAGCAGGTTTATGTATAGATGGCTACAAGTATGGAACTTTGAACACATCCTCCACTGTGACATTCACAAGACATGTTTTTAAGACCCGACTCTTGATGTTTGTTTTTGTCAGATCTGTGTACAGGAATTATTTGATACGCTCCTCTGTTTGTCCATTTGTACTAATGTACCCTTTTGGTTGAGACTCTTGAGGGTAGAATATAGAAATGATTCCATTCATTAGCAGCAGCAGAGTCTCCGGATCTTTTTTATTTTTTCATTCTGTTGTCATGGTGATTTAATTGAAACCCAAAGAAACATTGGAAGCTCAAGACAAGAAGAGCTGATCAAGGATTGACTCATTCATTGGGGCCTCTTCACACAGCTTGGCTCATTCTCTCAGTAAATGTAAAGCTTTTCTATCATAAGGAGGACAAATGAGGTTTTCCTCCTTCCTCCTATTGAGACCTTGTCACGGATAAGCCTGCGTATGGAGAAAGTGGTGAAGAGGCTTTGCAATAGGCGCAGTCTTCCGTCACTAAGGCTTCATCACCTGAAGAATCGATGGCGCTCTAATGAAGCCTGCCAGGATTTCTGCACATAAAGAACTTCCTGGCACGAAGGCTTTTATGAACGCTACCATATCAACTGTGCCCTAAACAATGTATAGAAGTTCAAATCTGAAAATGGTCACAGCGAATGTCAGTAGAAATTGAAACACAGAGGCATTTAAGAGCCAATTGCCAAAGAGGCAATTGACCACCAATGCGTTACACTTATATCACAACCTTTTTCAGTAAAGAGTAATCTAACGCGTTACTTTTTCAGACAATGTAATCCAATTAAAGTTACTTATCTAAGTCACTTGACATAATTCTGGATTATGGACCCAAGTGCAGGGAGTGTTGGCCGACAGAAGGCACGAGAGACGGGATTAAGTTACAAAGACTTAATCAAAATTTATATATCGACAGACAAACAATAAATATAACTAAGGGCGGACTGGGATGAACACACAAGGAATGGGTCGAAAATCTGCAAAACAAAAGAGATGCGGATTAAGAAATCAACGACCTACTCTAAACTGGGAGAACAGAAAAGCACACTGGGAGTTAAGCTCTACGCGGTGGCGACAAACTGAAAGCGCTCGGTGGTGGTGATTACACACACGCACGCGAGGGTTAAACTTGACGGAGATATATAACTAAAAAGTGAGACTTTAAATAACAGCTCACAACGCGGACTGGATTGAAACCGGGAGAGAAAACGAAAGTGGAGCGAGGAGGGACGCGGAACAATGGATACGGCTGAAATAGAGTTCAAGCGCGCAGGGAGAATCTGGAAAAGTTCAGGGAGGAAAGCGATTACACAGGAGTCTTGAAAGATTTACCTTAAGCGGAGCGAGAAGCAACCATCTAGCAAACGTAGCTGGCATCACGGGGAATATATCCTTGGAAGGACTTGATCAGCGGATGAGCGCCAGCTGCGTTTGCCTGTAAAGCTAGACAGAAGGCGGAAAAACAGAAACAGGAATAACCGGAAGTAACCAAAATAAAAGCACATGACAGAACGCGGAGATAAATACAAAAAGTAACAGAAAGAAACAAAGTGCGGACATAACATCACTGTGCGTTACTACTGTTGCCTTTGTCTGGAAAATATTACCACTTGACATCATGTGCGGAACACACCAGTCATGTGTTCCACACGCGGGCAGCTCACGTGTCAAGCTGCCGGCTATACGGCAGTAAATAACAGGCGTGAGGAGAGAGATGCACGTTTCTAGCTGAAAATTCAGCCTTATATTATCAAACTCCTCATCTTTGCTTCACTGAGTATATTTCAGTTTATATTTGAATTAGAGCTTGGATTTTACAGCAATATTTTTGATCAATTACAGAAGAAAAAATAAATGTACATAACCAAGATTAGCCCAAATGTCAAAACGTTCTTTCTCGAGGAACATTTTTCAGTCTGCCACATTGTGGTGTTGTCATCACCCAAACATTCATGAAATGTTAGTTGAAAAACAGCCAAAGCTGAGGAGAATGTTTTCAGTCCATTTAGACGTAGAGCAGAGAGTTCGCTATCACATGGGCACTTCCACCAGTGATTCAACTCAAAAAGGTGGGAACTGTCTGAAGTGACTACTGTACCATGTCCTGATTCTGTGGCTGACTGTGTCTTGTTCTGGCTTTGTTTGGTTCTTCCTATCTGAACAGAGGCTGGCACACACAGCTGGTGGGGGACAGAGTAATCACAACTCTCTTCACGCATCATCGGGATATCACACCACCAGAGTTGTTCAAAGTAGTATACAAATAATGATTTTGTGGTGGTCTTCGTCCTTCTAAAGTCAGTGGACTGTGGCCCGCCCTCAGGCAGGTGTTCCCTCTCCTCAGCCTTCACTCAAATAATAAATATAGCAAGACCCAGAACACACTTGAAGCTAACCAGTTATACCAGTTACAGGCTAAAAACTGGTGAGGATCATGAGCCAACAACTGAAATCCATCATGTTTTACTCTCCTTTGAGAAGCGTCTTTCCACCTGCTATCTCTTGGTTCTTACTTTGTCCCATCACTTATAGAATCAGGATGAAGTTCAGTCAGAGGACACACAGCTGGCAGGAAACATCCACAAACAATTGCTTTGCTTAATTCCAACCCATTATTTACATACTGATGAGCTGAGAGAAAGAAGTCAATTGGAATTCACCGTCAGCTGTGGGTGATTCTCTCATTTTGGAATAGCAGAGTGAGTCTCGCATTATCAGCATCGACCTTGGCGGAACTTAAAGATGCCTGTCCTTTATCTGACCACGAGACTGTAATTTCAGACTGTGGAGTTATATTTTCAGTTGAACATTTGCATTTGACCTGCTGTGCATCCGCGATACCGAGATGGAATAATATTTAACTGAACTTTTTCTGTTTTTTTTTCAGTTTTTTTTTTTTACTTTGTCCGAGGCAAGGTCACTCAGGTTACTCACTTGGACTCAGCGGTGATCATTAGTTCTAACTTCCCTCACAACGATGCCATCAAAACCAACAAAAAGAAAAGCTGAAAAATATCACATCATAAATGACGTATGAAGCTCTATATAAGTTTTCCCACAAAACTTACCAGTCAGCATCGATGGACAGTTGCAGTTGCATGTCATCACTCACCTCCATCACACTGAGCTTCTTTACTGTTGACATTACAAGGTTGAGGCAAAAACGGAGCACATTCCCTCTCCTGAGGTGTTATATATTCACTACGGTCAAGTGGACTTTCTGCCCACTCACTTTTTGGTTTCCCCTTCTCCAGCTTCCCTGATGCCATAGCTATCATCAGACGGTGGAAAAAAAGTAACATATTAGAACTATCAGAGCTCACGATCAGCCCCGAAACACTATTTTTTGGTGGAATGCTATGGCTACATGTGTCAACATCCAACGTGGAAAGTAGACTTCAGCCTCAACATTGGACACTGCAGTTTAACATCCTTATTTTCAGGGCGCACTAGATGGCACTCTCTGCTCTTTAACTACTGGCTTTCTGCATGGAACCCTCACATCACATTTCTAAACCAAGTGTGTCACCTACCGAGCCCCAGAAATAAGGACACTGGGAGTGAGCTCACTTTGTCCCCAAACTCTGCATCTGATTTAGAGGGCAACACATCCTCACTCCCATGGCGTAATATATTGGGAACGTTGCCTATTGCGTCCTATACTGACGACAAAGGCAGCGTCCGGCGTTGCATGCTGACGCATTGGAAGCAAAACACATTAGGAAAAAGAAAAGGCAGAGATGGAGTTAGGTAAGCCATGGGATGGTGGTCCATTCTACATGTACATGTAGTAAGTAGTTTAGTCCGTGACACGGGGAGAGTCACGTAAGGGGTTATAAAAAGCCAATGACATCCAGTGCAACTCAGTGAAGAGAGCTTCAGTACGTCCCCCGACCATCGATGTGTCCTGTGATTCACACCACCGCCTGGAATAGAATATGGATGTAAAATGTTTTGGTTTTCTTTCTCCCCTCCACGCACATTGCTCCATGCACTCACATTGCAAATTCAACATTTTTTTGAAAACAGGGTCCAGTGTGGGGAATACTGATTCTTCCCACGATGATGCCGCCCGACTTGTGCCTGCAGAGTTTATCATTCACGTTGTAAATCCAGTTTCATGAGGTTGAGCCGTGTAAACGGAGGCTCACTTCCTGCAGCAACAGAGGAAATTCCACCTGCCACAGCAGATGTTGGTGCATGCGTCTGAACTCTATATATTAATATTCAATATGAGGTGTTTTTGTTTTTAATATATATATATATGTATTCGATAAAAGCCTGAAGCAGCCAGCTTTGTTTTAAATGTGATTTTCAAAGGTATCTATATCTGGATTTTCTGTCCAGACAGTGGTTCTCTGTTGTTGTCGCTTCTGCCTATTAAGACAGTGTCAGGGAAGAAGCCATAATAAATATGTATTTTCTTTGCCTGTGTTCAACTCTGTGCTCTTACTGCTTAGTTTCAGACCTTGACAGTTTGTTGTGACATAAAGTCTATCCTTGTGCCAGTGTTAAAGACTATTTTCTTTATTTTTGGCGTCTCCAGACAGACTTCCAAGCAATTTTCTTTTCTTTTTTTCTTGTCTGCCCTCAGATAGAGAAAGAATGAATATCACACCAAACATCAGAAAGACAGGAACTTTGGGCTTCTTCACATGTACATGCTGTTTCCACAAATCTTCAATGTATGTTATGGATCAGAGGTACATCAAAAGCCCAACTGAAATTCCAACTCTTGCCTATGTAGGTTCTGAATAAGCCTCTTGAAAGACACTGTAAAGGCCCTTTATGTTGGCACTTTCCACCTGTGGTCCCCTGCTGGGCTGCCGCTCGCTTTTCAGCCCTGATCTTCCACCAACCGCTGAGAAAACACCCTCAGCAGGCGTTCAAGAGCAGGTGTCCTTTAACAGTCACATGCACACTTATTATTTTTGTTCCATTTGAGAAGCAGCACTTTGCAGCACTAATAAATAAGGATGACTTTCAGGCATGTTCAGTGGGATAAATCTGTTCACTCATCTTCAGATAGCATGACCTCTAATTCTGTCAGTATATTAAAAATGTTTTACATTGCCAATGAGTCATGGATTTATATATATATATATATATATATATATATATATATATATATATATATATATATATTTTTTTTTTTTTTTTTTTTTTTTTTTTTTTTTTTTTTGATGGACAAAGCTGTGAAATTTGAATTGACGGATGAGGGAAGCAAAGTGTCGGGGAGTAAAACCAAGCAAGCACAAGTTGAACATGAAATGTCCACCCAGGTACCTCGAAAGTTACCTGGAGCAACTGAAGGCTCAACATAAAGTATTTGTCATTGGGTTCCTCATTGGGGTCCACGACACACTCGCCGGTTCGTCTACAGCAGCCATCTTGGCAGTGGGCATCACTGAAATGTGTGTCGCAAGCTGACGGAAATGTTAAAATTTAATATTTATTATACACATTTTTGACAGCATTTGAAGTTAAGAATGGTGGTCTCATGTTTGCCCATCAGAAACCAAATTAAAACAATCAATTTTCATGCATTTTTGAAAAAGCTGGAGGTAGCCACTAGGGTACACTAAAATGCCGACAAGTCGAGCATGAGGCAAGACAGGACTTGAAAATGCAGTTTTAACAGTGCACACACGCATACAGAGGACTAAAAGTACAACTACATGTCGTTGAACTTCATATCCAAAAAACGATTTGCTATAACTTGTTGGCGGTTCAACTCCATTCATGGTTTTCATTTGGTCATGGTCATTTCAGGGAAAGTTTAAGTGAAATAATTTTTACTGGGAGATTTCCAGGATGTTTTGTGTCCGGAGCAGCGAACAGAAAGAGTAACGCAGGTCCATAATATACAGTACATATCATGAACTGGTGTGCTGCAGGCTGACAGATCCATATCACCTGTGAAGAGCAGGAGCAAAGCAAAGTGACGGCATTCAACCTGTTACCTACAAGAATACACCAGGGGCTCCTGTCTAATGAGCTGATAAAGTACAGGAAAGCACAGGGAGGGAAGACGGCGAGAGGGTGTTTCTGCATATTACTTGCCTTTAAGTCACAGGTGGAGGCACAGCTTCACCCCAGGGTGCTGAGCCACAGGGAGAAAAGGAACCTGAGAGAGATGGAAGACTCATCTTTCTCCAAATCAAGATTGAATGTCAACCACAGCCAGCGAGAGTCTCAGCGGGGTGTTGTTCCATTTTTGAGACTCCTTTTCATTTTCTGATCAACCTTCGGTCTTTGATTTCTCTAACTAAGTCAAATTCAGTGTCAGAATCGCATGTTCATTAGTGGATCTGCAGGCGTTTTTCTGATGGAAGTCAGTCGCTCAGTCACAGGTTACAAAAAAGCCTTGAGTTTATTGAAGCGCGTGTGTTTGTAGACAGCCATAATTCATTGTAAAAGCAATATTTTTTATCTATTTTATGCGAAAGTTGTCCCTCACCCAAAACCCAAACCACAGATTGAATGAGAAGTACTGAAATTCAAATGAAATCTGCTGCAAAGTGAGAAGACCAGATCGTAGATGACAGGAGGGAGATGGATGCTTTTCTCCAATGACGACGCGATGGTGTCCATGCTTCCGCCTCATTGGGTCACGTTTCCAAACAGTTGGAAACATAACACAGTGAGGCAGCTTGCACTTAGGAAACTCTTGTTTCATTTTGGCACTCTGTAACTGAAGACCACGCCACACAAGAGTCCTCCAGAATTGCTGCCCTGGCGGGAGAGAGACTGGAGAGCGACAGGCGCACGCTGGACTCAAGTTATCCCACGCTTCCGGGATTAAAGTGGAGCCATCCGTGCCTCAATTTTGAGTGAGGCATCAGACGGAATACCTGAGAAGAAAAGTCTGAGAGACCACTATACATCAGCAATAATATCAAAATATATTAACAAATACATTTGGAGATTTTCCTTGAAATGTTTTTATTGTACTTTGAAGAGTGATTCTATTTCTTTGAACTTTCAAACTGACAACATACAAACATTTAAAAGAGATGTATTTTTCACACTGAGTTGTGTGGTCATCCTCACTTTATGTGTTTGGACATAATTCACTGGATAATTTTGATGTTAAATGGCTGTCACTAGATTAAAGAATTTCATCTCAATGAATCGCACTAAAGATCATTTAACTCACGATAAATGGCGAATTAGTCACACATTTTGTACCCATTCCAAATGCAACTTAAAGGAAGCTTCACTCAACACAAGACTAGGCAATAATGTTTACAGTGTACTTAGCATGTTCTTAAACTTTGCAGTGCCTCTGAGGTTTTCTAAACAATGTTCTGCAATTGTTGGGTTGTTGTAGTAAACAACAACATGCATGGCCACTCTTGTGTTGACAACATCTTCCTTTAAGTTGCATTTAGAACAGAAAACCTGTGGTTCATTTGACATTTCACAAGCAGTTGTAAGTGGGTGAAACTCACCTCCCAGAAAATTGCAAACCTTTGGTCCTTGGTGATGTGCTGGTGAGGCTTCACGAAACAGTGCCATTGTTTTCATCGCTCGGGAGGTGGCGCTCTCGACTTAGAAATGTTGTGAGGTTCCATTGAAATAGCATTTCAAACTCAATGATTTTTGAGCAAAGTGGGCTCTGAAAACAAGGACACTGCTTCATAAATCCACTTTAATACATCAATAAATAATGAATAAAACCAAACATACCTTAAACTGTTGAAGAAATGAACTTGGCCTTTCATCAATGTCACAGAACATGTGTGGAAAGCGTGTAAAGTCAACAACAGGTCCTGTTAAGGCGGCCATTTTGTCCATGAGTGATTCCATTTCCATCCAGAGAAAGTTTGAGTCAAACAACTAAATATTCTAATTGTCTGTACTTTTCTCCTGGCACATTCCTATAATTAGCAAAGTCATACTCAAGGTAACCATGGCAACGATGGGACGTTACACAACCTTTTCCAACTAAAATGAGCTGCGTTGATTACTGGATGCAACTTTGTGTCACGTTTTCTGTCTAACTTTTCTCTGCTCAAAATAAATCATTATGTTAATGTGTTAAGTTTTATTCGCCCAGCTTTCCGAACCTTTCTCACCTGACAGAGGTGACAATGATCTGGTAAATGAATGCATGAAAAAGGACAAGCGGGTCCATTAAAGAGCTGTTGTTGAGTCTCATGACGTGTTCCGTCCTGATCCTGGAGTCGCCCCATCTCTCCGACTGACCACAGTCTGAGAGAGGCTGGATTCTCCGCCCCTGGTCCCACTGGCTCCTCACAACAACAAGCAAAAGGTACAAAATCTCTTTCCTCATTTCTGATACGATAATAATACTGATGGGCTGATGAAGCTTCATGAAACAGTGCCATCATTTTCAGAAGCCACTCTCTGCTCAGTCACCATTAGTTTTGAACAGCTATTTCAACGGAGTCCCGCATCATTTCTAATCCAACTATTGAGCTCTGAAAAGAAGCGCCGCATCAGCGCATCGGTAGTAGCAAGCATCCTAATCCGACCTCTCAAAATCCGCATCCATGGATTCGTCCAGTTATTACTGCGTAGGGTTTTAGGACCACCTTGTTGATCCATGATACAAGTGGCCAAAACCCAGGCTGTTAAAGTGGCTTCATGGTTATCATCCAGCATGTTATTGGGTTAGCCCCGTTGTGTAAAGCAAAAAAAACGAAAATGAAGGAAAAAGAAAAGTGACGACGTCAGCGCCTGGGCCTGTCCTCAGAGCCCCTGGTGCCTGATGCTGAACAGTTGCACGGCAAGTCATCTCATTTGATTGAGACCATGTCCCAGCGCACTTTTGTGTTGTCACTTTGCTGAAACTTTCCGAACACATGCCACAGTTGTGAAAGTTCTTTTTTTTTCCCGCCTCCAAGAGCTTCATCCCCTGAGAAACGCTAGAGGAACAATAAAGAGCAAGCGGATCGCTGCGCAAGAGCAAAAGAGGCTCAAGCTGAAAAGCAACTTCGGCTATAAATAGACGGCAGCTTCCAAACTTAACCCTGCAAGAACAAGGAGGACTGGGCTCATTTGATCAGAATCGCTTCAAAGACTGGCAGAAGACCTGCAAAGATGCAGGAAATGAGGGAACGTTTGTTGCTTCATTGTGAAGATGGCGGCGACCGCTGCCTTTTCTGGTGACAGAGACGAAGCCTCCAGTCCTGAAATAGCACAGCGGATCGGACTGCCATTGTTTCTAGTCAGTGTCAGACATCTTTGTCATTCCTCATTTCCCATCTGGGGTTGCCCCAACAAGTCTGCTACCGCTACTCGCGATGCAATTCTGGTGCTAGTTTTCATCTGTACTTCTAAATGAAGGTCTAACAAAATGGATCCTATCGACTATAACCGGCTCCTTCCATCGATGCTGCTCAACATTAGAGGCACAAATAAACCAATCCTGCTTTGTAGAAACATTTCCCGTGTTCACCACGGAACAAGGACTTGCATAGATGAAGTCGGAACTCAGGGGACTTCTTCTTCGTCCGAGGCAAATGAGACACTAATTGTAAAAATCTATTTGCGCTATCTGCACCGATCAATACCAAGTGCTTCTGATGTTCCTCGTGCTCACTGAGCTCCCCATGGTAATCTTTGTTGGGATAAATAATTCTGGAGTCCCCAAGACTGTTGCCATAGAAACAGGATCCCTGGTGGGGGTATAAGTACCTCGCTGTGTTGAGAGTATAACCATATAACAAGATGATGGCAGGAAACACTCTTGCTCTGATACTGCAGTACTACACGCTGATGTTTGTTTCCTTTTCCGTTTTGTGTTATTGGTACAAATGATGGGGATTTGGAGAGATGTGCTTTTATCTTTCATGATGAGGTTTTCTGAACTCGCATTTGGATGTTTGGAATGCCGATGCTTGGTTAGTAGTGAGCTATGAGTTGGGAATTCAACAATCCTCTTGTGATGGTTGTTGCAGGGTTAACAAAAACAGTGTCTAATTTTTCAGAGGCCACTAGATGACGCTCTTGATTTAGAAATGATGTGAGGCTTCATTGAATCAGTTGTTGAAGTCCAAAAATTTTAGTGCTGACAGTGCCACCTGGTGGCCTCTGAAAATCAGGACACTGTTTCATGAAACCTCATCGACCCCTCACGACCAAAAACATAGACAGTATAAAGATAAATCTAATCAGAAAAAACAAAAAAAAAACAAAAAACAAACACATCCAGTCCAATGATCCCTATTCAGAGCCACAAATTTGGCTTTCTGTAGTGCGACCATTTTTTTTTTTTTTTGTAATGTTGTATTGTAATTTGATGTAATAAAGTCCACCAACAATTTTTTACATCTTATGTCAGTTACCAACTTCAAATATATAAAATTTCATTTCAGGAACCACAGAATTTCATCTCTGCTATTTGCGGACGATGTTCTGCTGGCCTCATCGGACCGGGACCTTCAGCATGTGCTGGGGCAGTTTGCAGCCAAGTGTGAAGCGGCCGGGATGAGGATCAGCACCTCCAAGTCTGTGGCCATGGTTCTCGACCGGAATAAGGTGGTTTGCTCTCTCCAGGTCGGTGGAGAGTTCTTGCCCCAAGTGCTGGGGTTTAAGTACCTTGGGGTCTTGTTCTCGAGTGAGGGAAAAGGGGAGCGTGAGATTGATAGACGGGTTGGTGCAGCGGCAGCAGTGATGCGGTCGCTGTATCGGACTGTCGTGGTGAAGAGGGAGCTGAGTCACAAGACGAAGTTCTTGATTTACCGATCGATCTACGTTCGCACCCTCAACTATGGTCACGAGCTTTGGGTCATGACCGAAAGGATGAGATCGCGGACACAAGCGGCTGAGATGTGTTTCCTCCGCAGGGTGGCTGGGCGCACCCTTAGAGATAGGGTGAGGAGTTCGGTCATCCGGGAGGAGCTCGGGGTGGAGCCGCTGCTCCTCCACATCTAGAGGAACCAGTTGAGGTGGCTCGGGCATCTGATCCGGATGCCCCCTGGACGCCTCCCTGGGGAGGTGTTCCGGGCATGTCCTACCGGGAGGAGACCCCGGGGAAGACCCAGGACTCGCTGGAGAGATGATGTCTCCGGTCTGGCCTGGGAACACTTCGGGATCCCGTGGGAGGAGCTGGAGGAGGTTTGTGCGGACCGGGAAGTTTGGGCTTCCTTGCTCCGAATGCTGCCTCCGCGACCCGACCCCAGATAAGCGGTAGAAGAAGGTGAAGGTGAAGGAACAATAACCACAACAATGTCGTGGCAGACCTGACGACAGAACAGACCACGAATCCACAAGTCAAAGGTCATATCGAGTCGATAGCCAGTCATTCTCCTCACATCACTAAACGCAGGAGGAACATCAACTGTGTATATAAAGCACATATGATCTCATGCACTCTTCCATTACCCGTCCACCAGTGTATTTCCTGGCCAGTATTTCCACCTTCATTACCTTCATCGTTCTTCGGCGGCCATTATTGAGGGTCACATGCATTGTTCAGAGTTAATGACTCACTTGGCCTTGCGGCTCGTCATTAAACTTTGGACACTAAATGTGAACCATAAGATGTGGAGATCATTACCAGACTGTTCGGCTTTTTCCCTCCGCTCCAGCTGACTCTCTCTCTCTGTCAGACGGGATTCTGGGTTCTTCTTTCGTCTGATATTCACAGCCATTAAAAAAACAGCATATAATCAAATGAATAAAAAATAACTGGAGATAACTGGAAATTCTAGCCTCCAAACCCAAAAACATGGTTGGCTTCATGTGTTTTCTTATTGCACAGATTCAACGTGTCTGCATGAATAGCTGCAAGGAAGCAGCCAACATTAGTGTTTATGAAATTGTGTCTCACTGTTCAATGGGTCCAGGGTGGAGTTGTTTGAGGACACACGTTAACACGCACTGCTTTTAAGAAACAGCAGTCAGCACACTTGTGTGTTCGCCGGACTGAGGAGGTGAGTGGGTCTGAACTGAGAGACACAAAACAGATGCATTTGTCACAGTGGCGAAGTGGGCTGACGGGGAAATAATGCGCCTGGATGGCACTGAGTTACTGGTGAAGCCGCCTGTCAAAGCAGCGCGGCGCCTGGCCCCGCCGCCTGCTGCTGAGATAAAGAAGAGAAACCAGGCCAGCACTGTGGAGGCCTTTCAACGTGACATGCCTCACTTCAATTTATGATCTGTCACCAGCCACTAAAAGCAAGTCATGATATCGGTTGAGGGTGAGAGATGTGACAACAAGCAGGCGGGTGAAATATTCCTGCTGAGTCTTGAACGTGATCCACAGCACAGACATTTAACACCCTTTAGTTTGTTAACTGGGCTGTTTGTGAGATCCGGCTATCATTTATGTGTGCTTGGAAATCAGAACAAATGCATGTAAAACATCATGTATCGTGATTGTAAAACAAGGGTGGCTCCTCATCTGGTGTGGTGCTGGTTGTAGGAGCTTTTCACACTGCGGGTTCTGTCTCGGGTGGCCTTCGATTCGCCCCCTGCTGTGCAGCCTCGCACCTCTGCACTTCAGGCCTTTTTTCTCCTCAGCTGGTGGCGCTCTGTGCAAAATAGCTGGTTCAGACCCTTTACCGCCCGCCATTTATCATGTTTGTGTGGAGTCGCACTGTACACGTAGTTTCCAGCATCTAGCACCGAGTCGCCTGAGGCGAGAAGCTCATCACCCACTGAGAGTTTCCCAAGACAAAATGCAGGTCTCCAGCCGGGATCAAGTCCATGGCCAAAACATGTTCACATCTCTGACTTTTGAGCCGAAATAGCTTTGTCTCAAGACAGAACCCGCAGTGTGAAAGCAAAAACCTGCACCGCTTCGGCCATTTGAAGATCTGATTGCACATACCAACCTCATACAGTGAATTACTCTCCGCTCTGTCTAGCTATCGATGTGCTTACACCGCCATATATCTCTATTCCAACTCATGTCAGCATGTTTACACCTCTGTGAGCAAAAGAAGACAGGTAGACCGGTCTGGGTTCCGTCACAACTTTATCATGGTCTCAGTCTTGTCACCATCTCATTGCTCAATGATCTTGGTTTTGGCATAGTCCCGGCTGTCTTTGGGCTTTGTCTTCTCTCAGTCTATGGGTGGTCTATGGTCTCACACTCGTCTTTGCTGGGTCTGTCTTAGTGTCTGTCACTGAAAGTCTTGGTCTTGACTTTGTCTGTCTCAGCCTTTGTTTTTGGACTCGATCTTGGTCTTATTTTGTCTCGACACTCTCTGGTCTTAACTAGTCTTGACTGGTGGTCTTTACAAGTCTAGGAGGAGGAAAGCAGAAATCTGGGGCAAACTTCTTGCTTGCTTTTTGAGGTGGTGGTTGTACCTAAACTGGCGCAATCCCTCCTCATCGACCTCTTTCCTGCTCCTACCAAGTGGAACCATATCCATGATTTGCAGATATAATTTCCAGTTTACTATGTTTATGTTGCTTGTATTATCTGTTTTTCCTATTTAAACGTTGCTCATTAAAGAGTTGAATTTTCAGCTACACTCAGTCATGTGGAGGCCTCCCAGGTTTTTATGTTGTCCCATGAGGAAACAGCCTCAACTGCAACTGACAATACGTGAATAAATCGTGAAAAAAGAAAAAAAAAACGAGAACATGACAACAAAAAGGGGCCAAACTGAGTTCAGAAACACGTCACGGTAATTTGCATCCCTCTTAAACGTCCTTCCTTTTTATGTAGGCTTGATCCTCTCCGCATAAATTTTATTTGAAGACCTCAGAGTGCGCACTCATCATCTGTGAAAAATTGAAATTTTCAGCAAAAGAATCTTCAAGCACAATTTGAACACCCTCGTCCGTCAGTCTTTTATATCAGCCTGGACTTGAAGGAAGAATAAAAGATGCTGAGTGAATTCAATGGATGGATCGATGACCATTATATGCAGCGTTGGGGTACATCCATTTTTCTTTCTATTTTATTGTGCAAAGCTTCATCATTTTATTTTAGCATTGAACCGAAAGTGTAGCTGCTGAACACTTTCAACCAAAACACGTCCCAAAGGTGCATTTTGGTTTCCACCTAAAAGACTTTTACCATTAAAACAACATGGTTGAAACAGGAAGTGATCATGATGACGATATTTGGAACTCCTACCTCTCATGTCAAAGAGCCAGACTTCTTGTCGCCATAAGTTCTCGACCCCTGTTCTATACAACATAGAAGTCGTGAGTGTAATCTGATGCAGTGTGTGTGTTCCTCGGTCTGAGCCGATGTCTGCAGTGATCACATGACAAACCTGGCATCAGCTGTGTTTTTTAACTCTTTCTTAACCACAGGGCCGGGGGCCATGGTTGGGCCGCAAGTGTCTCCTAGAGGGCCACTAAAAGTTTTTTTGTTTTACACCTCTGGGCCATGAGACACTCAGTTTTAATACATTAGCCACGGATGGTGGCAGTAGTGTGTCACTGAATTGACTTGACAGCTGCAAATCTGTGATAGTTAACAACTATGGAGAAGTTCTTGAAAAGAAAAAAAAAATGATAATGTGATTCTCGTCCCCCCCCCAACAGTAAAAACTGTTCATGAAAGCACCTGTTGAAGCAGCCATGAAATGAGTGATACTTTCATTTACACTTATATCTTCTTTGGTGTTCTGATATGTAGACAGGGTTTTATTATATTAATTTTATTCTGAATTGTATTCAGTTTTTCAAAACAGTTCAAACTCTTCATAAATTTGATGAGCATGACTCGCACCTGGTTCTGCTGTCGGTTGGACTTTTCTGTGACAAATAAATATCTTTGCGATGATCACATCACACATCACGTCATTTCACAAAGTTATGGTTTGTTTAGGTGTAAATAGATTAAATATGGTTATTGATCACAAATGAAATCTAGAGTGATACATCAATTCTATTACTTGAATGGGCCCCAGGTCCCGGGTGGTTTTAGGAGACGACAGTACCCTAACCCTTCAACTGCTCTTCCTGGAGGAACCAGAAGGAGTGACGCGTTCGTAGCGCGATGGCTCTGCACTTGAACCAGGAGAATATGACGATTGAGCCGTAGTCTTGCTGCTCTCTGCATGTAACTGCTGTCATTCAATGGTGGGTCTTAGTAGCGAACGTTCTTAATTTTAATGTTATTCCCTCGAGCCTTCAAGCCACTGGCTAAAGAGACTGGCACCTGTCATGCATTTGCAGCATTGGTTATCTCCTTTTCAGATTTCTGTTTCAGCCAAGAATTTTTATTTCGGTTCATCCCTAACATAGTTATTCAGCTACAATGCCAAAGCATGACCATCAATATCTCACACACTGACGTCACTGAAATGCTAAAAGTGCACACAGCGATCCTTGCAAATCCCTTAATTCCACGCGAGATTAGGTGAGTACCTCTCTCTTCCTAGCTAGTTGATTAAATTGTCTTTACTGAGTACTGAACTTTAATGTTTTGGCACAGTGAGTTGGTGAGAATCAGATTACGAAGACAGTGTTATGCAGAAATGAAAAGTGTAGGGAACAAAAGTTCTAAAGATCCGATTTAATTACAGCCATTTTTTACCCTGTTATTAGTTACTGCTTTCGTGTCCTTGTAAATGTGTTATTCATATTATTTGCATTCACGTTGCTCACTTGCTGTGTTCACTCTCAAGGTAAAGGCTGAAAGACGAATAGGAGCTCGTAGGCTGGTTGGATGGGAACCTGGACCTCAGTCCTGTAGCATGTCAAAAAAAAGCAAGAAAACAAATCAAGCTAGCAGCAACAAGAGGGAATTTCTGGTCTGAGCACCAGTAGGTGAGGATCTTAAACAGCTATTAAATGCGTCAGCCTTGATTCATTCTTCTTCCCTTCCATACGATGCCTCTCCCCCACACACACAAACACATTCGCCTCCTACTTTTGAAATCATAATTCTGTTATCATGTTTGATCGAAATGCCAACACTGTTTCCATGGAGACTGAAAAAGAGGGGGGGAAAAAAGAAGGGCGTTGTCAGCCAAGAAGAAGACAGACAATTGGAAAGAAAGCAGCAGAGCACAAACAATCCAGAACGCCGTCAGTGTACCTTCAAAACACTGTCGGAAAATGAGCCATCAGAAGCTGATGTTCTTTGACAGAGATCGTGCTTGCTGGATGTGATGTTTTCTCCGAAGTGTACGATGTCGTGTGTGCGTGGGATCAGAGTGGTGAGGCCACAACTGTTTCTGCAGGATAAACTCTGCATTGTCCGTCTTTGTCTTTGTGCATCACCTGTGGAGTCATGGCAGGAGGAACATTTAAAGAAAGGGCCCTGAAACAGAGTGAAATGTGTGTGTGTTTTTTTAATGGTCCATAGCTTGACGTCATCTGTAGTTATTGAATGCAATTGTAATCTTTCATAGCTGAATGCAATTTCATAGCTTCCAAGAGATGCCCCCCGCCGCCTTGTGGTGTAAGGTACTCACCTCCATTTTACCCCCATAGTGCACAGTCCCACAGTCACGAAACTTTGGCTATTTAAACCAGCCCAAATGCAAATATGGAGCCTGATGTGGTGAATTATTTACACAGGGAGATGGCAAACAGGTGTAAGTTCGGTGTGAACTTCATTTATGGGCATGTTTCTCTGAAAGTAAATACTGTTTGAAATCCGTCCCCAAGGAAGGCTGTTGTTAAGGTAGCAGGCTGAGAGCAAGAGAGCGAAAGAGACTGACTCAGATTCTGCAGATGAACATTCACATTCTGATGAATGGTGTCGTCGTACTACGTCAGAAGTGACACTGCTTCTGCGCAGCAAGTCTGTTCCCTACGACAGTCAACAAGCAGCACAAACTGGAGCCGATCTGTGGACGAGATGGAGGCATGATCAAACACTGCTTATGACGACGCCAATTTCCTCCCAACCCAAACGTACTCCCATTATCTCAAACCATTTTCAAATGACAGTCGTTTGAAATAGTGATATGAAAGTGGAATATTTCTTGAAGAAAAAAAACAACTCAGAGGGTCATCATTAAAGGGCAACACAAGCATTGGGCTCAAGATAGAATAAGTGCTGCCTTTGACATCATCCTTGCAGGTGGGAAACAGTGTCAGTACACAAAACAGAAAGTAATGACTGACAGTTCACAAGCGATGAAGAGGATCAGTCAATATATAGCGGCCATTTTCTCACTTTCCTTATCTGCCAAACAATCTCCACCCATTTCACTGTAGTTTTTCCTGTCATTCCCATCATGCTAACAGGTAGGACTGGCTGAAGGGGGTTAGTATGATGGGTGAGGGATGTTGTTGTCCAAATACTCTGCATTGCTTTCTATGGTTTCAATGGTTTTGCAGTGTCGCATGAGGAGCGACAAGAAATACTTTACATCTCCCTCCTTTGTTGTTGTTTTCCCAGCGCTCATCAGGTGCCACCAGTGCCGTGAACTGGACACGTACCAGCTGCCTTTTCATCTCATTGTTGACTTATCATCATCAGGGTCGAGAAACCCCTGCATTTTTTGATTTGTACCCAACTGCTTGTTTTTTTTTTTCCACCAGTCCAGGGCAGCCCTGATCCGTGATGCTGTCGTTGAACCACTAAGGCCAATCCTGAACAACCATTATTTCCTCCGGGCCTCACCTGGTCCTCAACTAACCCGATGTTGCATCAGTTGTGTGAATTGATTCCGAGAAATGTGCATATGCCCTCCTTGCCTGGTATGTAGAAGGCAGCCGATATCACCAGTGCTGTAGAGGCAGCACGCAAACCACAGAAGCCCAGACTCCTCCAGCCATCTGGGACTAAGCATTCACAGGATGACCTGTAGGTACAACCTCAACTGCGAGTCCTGGGTTTGCCTCGTGGCCTTCTGCCAGTTGACTGAACCACCCTGATAGACTCACTGCCATTTTTCCCCAGGTTCACATCACATGTTGTTTAAACCATCGGTTCCGACCATCCGGTCGTAAGTGAGATTGGTCGTAAGTCGAATTCCATTCAAAATAGCCGTCGCGAGGGTTATAGCTACTACTGTAGTGGTACATGGTTGTGTGCGAGTGAGATGCTGGGATACTGTGCTGCCGTAACTGTCGTACGTGATCCCGGGCTGCTACGTGCTGCGGTGCCAGACATTGAATTTTTAAAAATTAAGCATCTGCTGGCCGTGGTCGTAAGTACGGGTGGACGTAAGTCGAGCAGGTCATAAGTCGGATGTTAGGTGTACTGGTAAGCACATGTCCTGCTCAACTTAGACCGAACCTGATGTGAACCCGAAGATAACTACACACATGTGCGAGTGTTCACTGTGACGCGTATTGATGTTGTCACGTTGTCACAGTCGAGTCTTTTGCTGCCTGATCTGGTCCGTTGCTGCATAAACCTTGTTCAGCGCAAGTGTAAAAAAGGGGCAGAAGAGCTTACTCCTGCTCCTTTTTAAATCTATGTAAATCTAATAGAAGGAGAAATGATTCCCATACACTCGTAATGTATCGGAAGCAATGCATTGCGCAGGACAAATGTATTAAAGGAGCTTGAAATGATCATTTATTCAATAATTCTGCATTAAACAGATAGATAGAAATGTACAGTTTCCAGATAGGAATGTTAAATGTAGTGTATTTGAATAATACTTAAAGAAACTATATTTTATAACTTGCACAATAAAACCATCAGCGCCTGTGCTCACCAGTAAACATGAGTCGGTAGAACTTGCACATGTGTTTCTAACTTCCCGTTCCAGAAGAGAATTTACGCCGGACCACATCAGGCAGTGACTTGTCAAGGTCAGTCACAAATCTTCTGTCTTCCTCTCCCCTCACCGTTAGTAACAATGACATGAAGCCCAGCACAAACTGAGTGGTGGCGCCAAAGAAGTGTGAGCATCCCATCAAGCTTTAAAAGGTTTTCTTTACACCCATAACTGTGTTATTTCTCCTTAGGTCTAATCACGTTGAGATTAACTGAATAAAAGCAGCTCGAGTGAAACACTTTTTTTCCAGAGTTCCAGTGACGGTCAAGGTGATCATCGGACCTCGGTGTGGCCTTGTGGTGTTCTTTGTTCCCAGCATGTCGAGGATTCCGCAGTGACAAGGGACCCAGCATTGTTCCTCATACAGCGCACTTGTCGGAATTCACAGTCGGAATAATGAGAGCAGTCGCATCCTGTTGTGTGAGTTGTGATGTCCCTGGCAGCATCCCGAGCTCCACCGCAACATACAAGGACAGAATGCTGTGATATTTCATTGAGAGCACACACACTATCTGGCACCAGGACCATGTGATAGAAATGTATTTGGTGCTTTAATGTATTTGTTTATTATCTTTTTAAGAACTGGGCAAGAGTTACACCTGTGCTAACCTCGCCTCATATCCTGGTCGGCCATAGAGAACACCACCCCTCCCAGAAGCTAGTGTTGTAGTCCAGAACACCTAACTCAAGAGAGAGTCAAGGCTAAGGCTGTGTCCCATGTCTCACCCTAACACGAGCACTTGGTTTTGAGTGGCCTCCACTATGAAGTGCCCTCTGACCACCAAGTGAAGAGGTTGACGTCCCTAAGAATTGGGACAACACTTCACGATATCACACTTAAAGACAACGTGTCATTGGCTATTGGCTATATTGGCTGTGTTTCCTGCTTATCGAGCGCCGGAGCCGTTTTGGAAATGCCAGCTCCAACATTTTTGCAACCTCTTGCATCGGTGCTAATAATCGCACTTGGTTTAGTGAACCAACAGAGAAGAAATGGGCGGAGCCGAAATCGGCTTCGCCGCTATGTTGCGCTGATAGATCTGTTGTATTGATAGATATGTTGTATTGTTCATGTTATCGGACACGGTAGACCATTTTGGTTGCTAACATGTGATACCAGAGAAAGTCAACAAAGGGAAGAGTAGTCCTCCTCACTAAAATGTCCCTGTTGTCCTGTCCAACGTTGTGTTGAAATAAAGTACTTTGGTATCCTGGAAATCTCTCCACACTTCTTATTCCCACTGTTTCAAGTCAGCTCCGGAGCTCCCTCGGTTTGAAGGGACCATCTCAAGTGGTGAACGGCGAGTGCCCTCGGTTTTAGGAGCATTGGGACACACTACACTGACACGTGAACGCACTAAACCAACTGTTGGGGTCAAAAACGAGTGTTAGGGTGAGAAATGTTACACAGCCAAAGACCAAGCCATACAGAGACTTTGAGAGACACAGTCAAGAACAGAACCAGTGAGGGCAGCTAGACGAAGACCAAGGCCAAACTGAACACTGATTTGGTCTGTTTAACGCGCACATGTCTTACTGCAAAATGCACTGCAGTTATTTCTATATATCTATCTATCTATATATATATATATATATAGATATAGATATAGATATAGATATCTATCTATATATATATATATATATAGATAGATAGCTAGATAGATAGATAGATAGATAGATAGATATGGGCAAAGTTCACTTGAAAATAGTCGATGTTTGAAGCTCTAAGAGCAAGAATATATTGGCAGTTGTTTAAGTGTTGTGAAGCTCATGAAAGAAGCAGGATTAGCACATTCACTTTAGAGCTTGTGCTCTGTATGGTAACCACAGGAGAACAACAATGCAAGCATGATGACATAAATTATAATGATATTGGAGACGTGTGGACCAACAGCAAGGTTTTCTGCGGACAGAAGGCCAATCCAACACTCCCATAGCAAGGCTTCGATAATTGTTTCTGCTAGTGATGGCTCGATTAGGCTTCATGAAACAGTGTCATGACTTTCATACTTCAGTAGGTGGCGCTCACGGCTTAGAAATGATGTGCAGTTTCATTCAGATAGCTGTTCAACACCAGTGATTTCAGACCAGGAAGTGACATCTGGTGGAGAATAAGGACGATGCTTCATGAAGCCTCATTCACCGATCACTAGTTTCTGTCTTCTGTCTCTCTTACAAGGTGTCTCAAGTGTATTTGTACCAGATCACCTCAATATCCTCACCAAGTGATGGGCTGAGCTCAGTTGGTGGCGCTCTCAGTTTAGAAATATTCATCTACTGGACTCATTCTCACCCACCAAAATATCTGAGGACTGGTCCAAATTCTAGACTCCTAACCTTCATCATCGCAAATCATTTTACACCTATTGTTTGTGAAATGTCCACAAACAGCACCAACGTACTGAGTACCTCTCCCACAGCTTGGTTCAGGGTTGACATTCAACATGGAATGATTCAATGTCAGCGAGCGCCGGTAAACAAGCGGCACATTAGGGGGTTGAAAACCTGCAGACTTTGGACCTCAGTGACACAAGGTTGATAGTCACTGCACCATGACATCCTGCTGCAGCCGGATAAATAACAGTTGATGTTTTCAAGCTTGTCACCCGACACCTGCTGATATGAAAGGTTACACAGGTCGTCCCCCGACCTCCGCCAGCCAGCACCAGATCAGCAATATTAAACAGGAGCAGGGCTGCGCGGCCTTTCTTTCATTTATCACCGGAGCCTCATCACCCGTGAAAAGTGCTGAAAATGTAAGGATCAGGAGCCACTCAAACAGCCATCCATCAATTCCACTGGACTCAAAATCCTCTCACCTTATCTTATTTCGCAGAATCTAGCATCATACCTGGGAACAGCTCTGTCTCTGCAGCGATAGCATCTTCGCCGGCACTCATCCGATGATAGATGCTGACATACTGAGTGAGCGCTGAAGGGAGTGTTTGTTCACTTGTGTGTACACCTTAAGTTGTTACACAAATATCCCTCCCCTGTGTGTTTTTCCAATATTTCGCAGAGCAAATGCCAAAAATAATATTCTAAGAATATTGGATACTTTGCAGTGGCAATGGTTAGCACTGCTGCATCTCAGAAAAAAGGTTCAGGGTTCGAATCCATGGAGTTTGCATGTTCTCCTCGTGCGTGTGAGGGTTTGCTCCGGTTACTCAGTTTTCCTCCCAAGGACATGCTCAATAGGTTAATGTGACACTGTAAAATGGCCCCTCGGTGTGTGTGGACTGCGATGTACTGGCGACTGCTGGGATGGGCCCCAGCTCTCCCCGCAGCCCTGAACGGGACAAAGTGCTCTCTATCCCAGGAAGACAGAGATGTGAACTGACCCGATCTCACTGTTACTTTTGCTCTATTTCCTTCCAGACCAACCTTCAGTACCTGATTTCTGTGGAAACATTAGACACACTCTTCGTTCTTCGTCAAGATAACACAAAGATTTAGCACAAAATGTCAATTTGTGACAGAAAATATGCCTTCAATTTCTCTTTCCGTTGAAGCATCTACAGTGGACACTAGTGACGGGCTGGTGAAGCATCATGAAACAGTGTCACTCTCAACTCAATAACCAGTAGTTTTGAGCAGGTATTTGAAGGAAACCTCACCTCATTTCTAAACCAATAGCGCCACCGACTGAAAATAATCAACAGAACTGTTCGTGACAACAGTAGTTGCTTCAGCCACAGAATACCACCCAAATATGTGTTACTTAAATGGTGTTCCTATTGGGTGCAGCAGTAACTGAATAAGGTGATCACAGCTTTCTTGTATTTCTCTACAGATTGACAAAACCTTGAAAAAATGTGCTAATAAATTACACAGACTCAGTTGGTGGAGGGAAATATGTCTCAAACTTATCTCTGAAAATAAAGATGCTGCTTCCAGACGCTTCTTCTGTGCACTGCTAATGAAAACTGCTCTCAGACTGTATTTTTTTTTGTTTCAGGCTCCTGCTTTTTTATGTATTTATTTGAGCAAGACTTCAATAAAGAAGGGGTCAATGCCATCTGGTTCTTCTGCAGTTCTGATTGAGGATGCTCAGACTGTCCTTCATATGATCATCATTTCAAGTTTGCTAAAGGTTTTCAGACGAGCCTTGCAGAGCTCCTCGCAACTTTTCTGTCTGCCAAACATCCTGGGAGGTCAGCTCTATGTTTCTGTGCTCAACAAGGCTGCGAACTGTGAACAAAGTGAAACTATTGAGGTACATCCGGGTACAGTGGGAGAGAAAGAAGAAGAACACTCATTTGTGAGGGAAAACCTCACCAATAAAAGCAGAACTTCTGAAAGACGACACCATAACAACAGTGCAATCTGCATTGTGTGAAGCTTCATGAAGTGCTTTTTGTCCTTATTTTCAGAGCTCAGTAGGTGGCGCTGTCAGTTCAGACAGGAGGTGAGATCTGGATAAAATAAAGGTTCAAAACCAATAGTTACAGAGCAAGGAGTGCCATCTAGTGGCCTTTGAAAATGAGGGCATTGTTTCATGAAGCCTCATCAGCCCATCACCAGATTTCACTCTTCACACTTAGAACCTCACTGTCTTCCACATCCTCTCCTGTACTTTTCCTGTGCTTGTCACTAATAATAAAACTTTATGACTGGTTGTATTTCTGTATTTCCAGTGTGATTCATGAGGGCAGTTGCTCTATGTAATGGCGTGTCGTGCCTTCCCTTCCTCGGCCTCCTGCGCTGTCTCACTGCTTTTTCCACCTCTTCACTGGACCATTTCAAACCAGAGTCTGCTCAGATAATTAATGCAAAAGACAATGAAGAAAGCAGTTTCTTAAAACAAACCTCTGTTGTGCTGTTTAATTTGGAAATTGGAGAAGCTGAATAAATACCATTTAGCAGGATATTGGCTGCTACTGCAGAATAAAAGGCTTAAGTGGTGCGGGTAACCAGTCGCTGTGTGTTTAAGCAACAGAAAACATTAGACAAATGAATTCAAACATTCTCTCTCAAATATGAAGAGAGAGCTGTGAGTGAAATTTGTAAAGTATGTCCTTTTAATACGCTCCACAACGGCGTTCTTGGCTATAAATCTAATGAATATGAAAAAGGCTCCCAGATACTCTGAAGGTTGTCTGTACTTTCACTTTATGGGCACAGAAGCATTCAACAATGCGCACATTTTCCAGCTAAATCCATCCCCACCTGAGTGTAAACACAGCTGACGGCTGGATGCTAAAATATGGCTGATGATAACCGCTCCTGAACACGTCGCCAAGCATACGTTCGCACTTCCGGACGGTGTTGAGCCTTTGACTCATCTTGTTCATGATAGTGTTTCCCGTAGTCCAAATGTACAGTAGAAGCTTTTAGTGGGAGCAGAGCAACAGTTATGTCAGAGCTTAAGACAAGTGAAACGAAAGCCCCCCCCAAAATGATTTCCAATTTTTCTGACAAAATTGTGACCAGTAAAAGCTGGAGAGCTCAAAGGTTCATTCGGGCAAATAATTGGGAAAATTGGGAAAATAGCACTGCAGAATTCTCTAACCAGGAATCAAACTTGGGACAAAGTAGTGACAGCAAAAATTCCTGGACTATGTCACACAAGTGATGTCACCAGGCGCAACCTTAAAAAAGGTCGGATGTACAACAGCACATTTGCCAGTACAGGAAAGTCGACTTGAGATTTGTGTTTTATGTTCTTGGTTGCTTTGCTAGTTCTGAACGAAGGACAGCGTGTGAGCTCCGATAGTGGAAGCCATACAAGTGGATCTAGATGGAGTCGAAGCATTCTCCCTCTTATGGCGTCCCATATCAACACATGCGCCTTTTCGTTCCCAGGCCATGCAGGAGTCAGACTTCCATTTATGACGCGTTACTCCGAACCTCCTAACAGGACATGAGGAAAATGTGCTGTTGACACGAACGCATTAAAAAAAAAATGCATTAAAAACTCTTCCTTGTTACCTTTGGATGGTCCTCATGAGTCATAGCATCCTGTTTACTGGATCTCTGTCTTCTTGCTGCCGTTCTTTCACAATCTCAATCTCACACACTTCCTGTCCACCCATCCTCCGCCTCCGTCTGTAATGTACTTCTCCATCAGTAGCACAAACAATTATTATTATTAAGTCATTACGGACTATATATGTTCATGCAATAAGTACTGAATTATACACAAATCAATTTCCTCTGACAACGACAACAGTTAGCACCATGCTAACTGTCAACGTACTTGTTAGCTCAGGGTTGTCCACTGTCACTGATGAAGCACACTCTTTCAACATTGTACCAGGATGTCGAAGGGGTTCGGCCGTCTTAAAGTCACATCGCCTCTGCAAAAGTCTCATGAATGCGTTACCATCCGTAACTGTGATAAGCTGTCCCGTGAATGTTTGGCGGCAACAATTTGAGTCGGACTTCATAGTCAGGAACCAATAAGACGAAGCTAAATAACATTTCTTAACAATTCCCGAGAATCTGACCTGGTTCTGAATAGGAAATGGTTCTTGATGCCCATCCATCTGACTCACCTTTTTGTTCATCAATTGTTCAAAAATGAAAAGAAATACAAAAACTGAATAAAATAAATACAACAAATCCATGTATAAAGATATGTCTAAAATAGAAATTATATATTTTATTGAAACTCCAAAGAAGATATAAGTAAAGTGTAAATGAAAATATCGGCATAAAACTGCTTCAACAGGTGCTTTCAACAGTGTTTACCGTCGGGGGGGCAGCATCACTTTCCGTATCCTTTTTTTCTCTTTTCAAGAACGTCTGCATACAGCAGTTGTTAACTGTCACAGATTTGCAGCTGTTAAGTCGATTCGGTGACACACTACTGCCACCATACGTGGCTAGTGTACTGTATTAAAACTGAGAATTCCCAAGAATTGTGTCTAAATAAGAAATGGTTTTTGATGCCCATCCATCTGACTCACCTTTTTGAACCTTAGGAATTGCCATCGGAAGAGAAACACTTGCGTCAACATGGAACACTGAAGGCTGCGTCTGTTGTAGAATAATTTGGCATGTGTTTGTACTTTGAACAATTGGATGCCAAGCGACGCCAGGCGATGAGACGATGTTATGCTGATGTGGAATAAACCGAAACTCGTATCCCACTAATTCTGCCCCCGACTTGACGCCCTGAGAAGTGTATAACCCGCTGGCCGGACTACACATCAACATTGGCTGCTAAAGTCCCCATGAAAACTGCCACCTAGTGATTCCCAAGGAACCATCATCTGTTCCTGAGAATCACATCATAACAGGTCCCAAATTTTTCTAGTTATTTTGCTGACAGATGAAGAGAAGTGAAGGAAAATCACTTAGGCGGTGAGGAAGGGACATACAGGAGGAAACCAAAGTGGCCGGGACCATGACCACCACTTCTTCCTTTCAGTCCAGGAAGCCTTTTCCTTGTCTGTGCAGCGTTATCTGGACGGTAATGACCAGTTGCGCCACACGACTGGGGCTGTCATGTGAAGGGGACGTCAACCGTGCAAAAGCAGAAACCGTCCCATCAAAGTGGCCACCTCATGAATTCTATTAGCCGTGTCTCTGTTTCACAATAAAAAGGGAAATCCGCAGATGCATGGCTCGTAATAAAAGCTGGAACGGAGCCGCAGCCCATTAACAACGGAGCGGGACGTGGCATGCTAATGCGTCCGAAGCACAACAGTATTGCTGGCAACTTCTTTATGTGAGAGAAGCTTAATGGACAATTGATTTAGCCATAAATTAGCACCCCACAAATAAGCAAATCAAAAGAGTGAAGACAGCGATTCCTCGCTGGCGCCTCGTGCCTCCAGTGGGCTGAATATGAAATCATTTTTATCACCGCGACTCCTTCACTGTCGGTCCTGACGTTAACACCAGCCTGTCGATTCTTCCTGTGATTTCCAACCAAGGCGGGTCGGTGTCTGACTGTAAATCCGTGATGCCACCGTCCGACCTGACAGGATTTAGATGTCAGTGAGCAACACAGCCATTCATGACCACGGTGCCTTTAAGTTCAGCCGTTATTACCATCCAATATCCAGCCGTAGGGCTTGAACTATCGTGGCTCATCTGTCCGCCGGTGCTCTGTTTCCCAACTATTACTAGCCTTATTTCAATAGTCAACACTTTCAGTCATCAATTTCAACACCCAGGAGGAGCAGCATACATTCAAATCCATAACTCAAATTCCTCATGACGGAGGTGCCGACGGGTGGTTGTTGTTGTTTTTTTGGATTTCTGACCAAGATCACATCAGGCTTGACAACTCTGGGAGAGTGGAGATGAGATTTTGACAGGAGCCAAAGGAGCAGCTCAACATGGTTCATCTATAAATAAGTGAATAAGTTATTGTTTGATCGGAGATTGCTGTTCAATCTGCGAAACACAAAGCACATAAATGTGTGTTAGGGTGGAACGACACCAAATTCCAAGAGGTGACAGCAAAACATGTGAATTTCTAACCATTCTCACTCCTCTGGATGGGTGTGCGGACTTGGATTGTGCGAATAAAAATAACACTTGGGATGTTCGATAGCACACTTTTCAGATGGATACAAGCCTCATACTCGTGCTTGACTCACTGATGCAGAGTGTAATGCACTAAAATTGCAATTTACACAATAGCACTTTATTTCCAGAATTTTTTTTTAAAAAGAACACCAGCAACTATCTGAATTGAGCATTCAAAGGTGCCCCTCTCTTATTTTTCCTCTCAACTCGTGGCAGTGTGTGCAGATGGACTGTCATCCACAAAGAAGCGTATGCCTACTCCCTCACAATGTTTTGCATGTGATCACTTTCTGTCACAAACATCATTTTTATATTGATCTAAAGGCCGTCCACGCATGAGTCCATACACACCTGGTATCAGTACATGCCCATCCCTATAAAAGGATATTCAAACCCGACCCCCGATAAACCCCCCTATGATGTGTTTCCAGACTTTTGCTCTCCATTTGTTCTTGTTTTAGTTTAGTTTTGGACTCAAACCCTTCGGTTCTAGGCCTGTTGGACTCATCATGTTTTTACGTTGTATATTTAAAACACTGTGAAACATGGATGTCCTGATGCAGTCAAAACTGCATCAATGCCTCACGGATTCATCCAGCACATTTCTGTTTCCCATTCAGGATGAGTCCTTTGTCAAGGGCTCTTTCAGGTTCTCATTCATGAATGCCCCTCTCCCACTTCCCCTTTATTCCTCTGTAATTCATTCACAGCACATTACAGTCGTTCTTGTTCAAGGTCTCCAACTAGCCTGACCTCAGCCCACTGCTGTCACCACACACAAGACCCACTTCCCCAGCGAGAACATCTCAGTTGGAGTAATACTACGGACAGAGCTGGAGGGCTTTTGACATTTCCCTGACATTTCCCTTCTCTGCCCGCCACTCTTTCTACCTACACCTACTTGTAAACAGTATGATGGTTTTACACAAAAGCTTGGGTTTTGTGTTTCTTTTTTTTTAGTTTTTTTTTTTTTAAATGGGGCGACTGGGAAACGCATAACCTTTCAGACGGCTCAGACCCAAAACCTGTTCCACTCCCCCACGTCCAGAGAGTCAAATGATACAGAGGATGAAGGAAATAAAAACAGTATAGAAACAGCAGATTGCAAGGATCATCTGCGAGATCTGAATCGATAAGCCACAGTTTCTTTACTGTCCATAACTTCATTAAAACGGCAAAAACATTCGGCATATTAGATCAGGATAGATCAGAAAACATTTATTAGTCCCACAGTGGGGAAATACAACAGTTTTTTATTTGCCTCTGAAGTCATAAAAGTCTGTGAGAGAGCAGGAATGTTTTCAATGGTCACATGATGTTGGCACTGCTGTAACTTAAACATACAGTCAGAGGCTACTGGCTTTATGAAAACATCCAGTCTGTGTTTGTGTACAACAAAATACAAACCTGTTCGCACCAAAAAGTCGAAAGTGACAATTCAAAACTGTACGCAACATGTTCTGGGTGGTGCCACCCGCTGCTTTATCAAGATTAGATTTGTTTATTTTGTACTTTCCTGGTGTGTGAACTCGCCAAGTGCCTATTAAGATCATTCATACTCGTAGCTTTAGTTCAGTCATTTTCACGTTTGAATCACGAATCAATATTTGTGATTTAATACAATATGTTAGGACCTTTGTGCCGGAGACTTTATTCGTTTTACTAGTTTACTACAACATTTGACTGATTCAGTAACTTTAAAAAAAAAAGGTGTATCAAACAGTTATATATTTTGAATACAACTTTAAAACAACTGCAACATATATGTATATTCACATGGACTGACAATGAAATTGCTGAATGCAGCAACTGTTCTGTCAAAAGGAGAACTGAAAAACATTGAATTCGATGTGAGACGTCACAGGTGAATCTCTGGAGACCGGGCTGCGTCTGTGAAATATTTACATACCGTAGTGGGACGTTTATGAAAGTTTCCACTCCAGATGTTTTCAAAAGTTTCAGATTCAGGTGACTAACAAACGTTGCACCTGACTCCAAAATGGCCCCAGCGGTCTCACTTTCATGAGCCTGGAAAACTCTCTGTGCTCCGTCAAGTGCTGGCGCTTTAAATGGTGTGTTTAATTTGAAGGCCTGCACAGCATTTTCCCGTGCATGTGCTGCAGGATGCAAACTTTACATGATAGATTGAAAGAAGCTCCACAGCAGACATGCAGTAGGGAGGAGCGGACACATCACAACCAGCATCCGCATTCACCGATCAGGCTGAAATCGGCCGATCATGATCGGTCACCGATCAATCAGAGCACCCTTAATATATACATTATATACACACACACGCAGAGGGAAGCAGGGGAACTTGACCGCTGCACATTCCCATACGCATCCAATGCAAACACTATTCATTAGTCGCGAGCCACAGTCTGCACCGCTGCAGTCCTGATTATGCCATCATTCAATATTGCCGCGTAACAGAGCCTGAAAGAAGCCCGGTGGAAGAGGTTCAGCCACATGCAAATGATCGTCTTCCCTGAAAGGTCAGCTCAGTCCACGGCTGCGGCGAGCTCACAGCAGGCAAATGCATGCGTGTTTGTTCTCATCCTGCAGAGACAGGCTCGTATTCTCTCCATGTTCTCCTCCACAATACAAGCTTGGATCATTGCATATCTGCTCTGATAATGAAGTGATGCATAGCAGGAAGGCTGAGGGGGAGATATGAAACAGCAGCATTGATTTCGTTTTTTCTGGATGTTGTTCCTCCCTCCGTTGTATGTAAATGATGAGGGAGATAAAAAGAGGCACTTAGGATGAGTGAGTTACGATGTCAGAGATGTAGAGCTATAAATCTGAGGAAGTGTGGGAAGTCATTGAAAATACAGTTGACGGGTTCAACTCTGCAGTGCACTGAGGCACTTCTGTTGAAAGTGCTATTGCTGTGGAACAACAACGCCTATTATTAATTTTTTTTTAGTAGTAGTAGTAGTCGTAGTAGTATCTAGGAGGCCATGACAATGAGGACCTATCAGCCCCTCAGATTGTATCACTGTGAATGAGCTTGTTTATTGTTGTTGAATTTGAACACAAGAACCTTGAGTGATATATTATTTGCGTCTCCAGAGTTTCAGTGAATAATATCATGGTTGTTATGCAGGGTTCAATGGATGTGGAGCGGTCGGCGGTCAAATTTCTGTTGGGGCCGCATCATCTACTGTGACTTTGAAGACTGAAAGACAGCAGGAAAGTGTTGTAAAACAACGAAAACATGGGGCAAAGTCGAATTATGTTGAGACATTATTTGGTGATATAGCAGATTATTTCATCGTCAATACATTTTATTAAAAGATTGTGAAGGTAGATGATGAATATTTCGCACTTACGTGGTAGATAGCGTGGATAAGAACTGCAGGAAGTATTTTACAAGGGATTTTTTTTGCAGTCCATTTCATTGCTTGTAATAGCCATCATTTAAGTTTGACCTCATGAGGGTAAAGGGCCATACTTTGCCCACCTCTGCTCAAGATGCAGGAGAGGAAAAAGGGGAGTGGTATGTAATCCAGTTGAATAAAAGTAGAGTCTGAATAGAGTCTCAGGCCACAGGTCAACAGAATCCAAAGACAGGAAATGGTTCTGACTCATGGAGTCATGAGTCATGAACGAATGAGCTGAGACTACGGACCGGCTTTTACTACCCCTGAGGTTCGACTGGTTTAATCGACTCTTCAAAATGAAAGAAAACTTCTCACCAACAAGTGATTTTTTATTCCTGGCTGCAGATCCAGGACATTTGCTTTCATGGTGCTTCCAGAATTGAGTGGCTGCATCTCTGCAGCCAAACAAACTTGAAGAATTGTTTCGACTGTGAAACATCAGAATCAGTGAGCTGCATAATGACTCCAAAGGTCTGGTCAAACCAAATCCACTTGGCGCCTCACTTCGTGTTGAGCTAGTCTCAAAACTCGCGGCTGGAGTTTGAAGATCTGCTGCTGTTTAATAATCCCAAGCATCTAACTAAGTTTCCTGAACTCATCACGTCTAACTTACCACGTCTGGATTCCAGAACTGTGACAAACATTTGTTGACGTTTCACCCAGCCTGTCGCCTTCCCTTCCCACAGCAGAGCCAACAGCCACTGAGGGGGAAACACATATAGATGATGCATGTGACGAAGACGCAGTCCATCTGTCGATAAAGAGACGACATTTGTCGCACCCCACACTTACTGACACAGTGTGTCACTGCGACTCAGGATGCTGTGGGGGTTGGTGACACTGAATTGTGGGGGGTATGGGGTGGGATTAGATCATTCTCTGCAGAGCCAGAATACGTATTTAGTTCAGCACTTGTTTATACTCACCTACACGTCCACTTTTCCGCGTGGTTATAAGGCACCTCATGTACAGTAATACACAAAGCAGTGTAACAATGTGATTGTCAATAACTAACAGGCTTCCTCAATAGCATTTTTTCTTTCATTTATGTCATTTTCCTGACACTGTGTTTGGTGAGTTTTAATTGTAAAAAGCAGTAACCTCCTTGCAAGTTTTATTATTGTTGTCTTAAAGAAGCTGAATTGCAAAGAAAATGTAAAGACGCTGCAGGAGGTGCTGTAAATATTACGAACTGGTGCAAGTAAATAGGTCAAATAAACATGAGAGAAGACTCATTCCAAAAGCCCAAATGTTTGGGACAAACTGCTCTATAAATGAGAGAAATGATCAGAGTGAAGTTCTTCGAATGAACGCAGACACACAGACCAACATTAACGTTCAATGTGTGTGTGTGTGCATGGGAGCGTGTGGTAGTGATGGGCAGGAGTTTCACAAAACAATATTTAAGGGTAGATGAGGTTTCATGAAACAGTGTCCTAATTTTCAGAGGCCACTAGGTGCCACTGTCTGATGTATAACGTTTGGCTTAGTACATCTATTTCAATGATACATCACATTTCTACATCATTTCTAAACCGATAGCGCCATCTGATGGACTCTGAAAAGTATGATGCTGTTTCTTGGTACTTCATCAACCCATCTCCTGCGTGTGCAACTGTGTTTGCTGTTGGAGAATATGCTACTTAGATGTTTGTGAAGGGGTGATGAGGCTTCATGAAACAGTGTCCTTATCATCAGAGCACAGTAGACAGTGTTCTGGTTTAAGAAATTACTGTATATTGGGTGTCACTGAAACGGCTGTTAACATCCAAAGATTTTAGAGCAGAGAGCGCCATCTAGCGGGCTCTGAAAATAACACAGTGTTTCGCGAAGCCCCAATATCAGAAGTGCCTATCGGGCCCCACGGGATCCAATATTATTTTAAAAGCATCTGAAATGACTGCTTTAAAGAAAAGGGAAAAGAACAAGTCTCCATCAAGGCAGTAATAATCGCTTTATTGCAGCCAAAATAGAATAAAGAAGCCATCAAAGAGTTATGTTAGCTGCTATTACTGTGTTGTTTTGGGAAGTCGCACGCTCAGGGGAATAGTTGTCGGCTTCTATTTGAATCGATATACAGGGTTTGGGTGAGATTATTATGAATAAAACACAAATGGTGTGGATGAAAACAGGTTTATGTCATCGTACATTAGGAATAATAAATGATACGCCGCGTCTTCTGAGCGCAAGCGCTTCATTACTGCATCTACGAGGCGATGAAAACGCCACATTTACCTTTCGGGAATAAGCATTATGCAGAGAGCGCTTCAGTCCACCACAGCTCAGTAAACCACAACAAATTGTTGTGATTGGCCGACGCAGAGAGAGAGAGAGAGAGAGAGAGAGTCGGGCGCTTGGGTTGCTGCCTGATGCGATTTATTGCCCGGCACATAACAGACTAATGGCTATTGGCTGCAAACAAGGAGCAGAAAGAGGCGTCTGCTGTTGCTAATGAGGACTGTCTGTGAGAAGAAAGTGGAGAGGGGCAGAGGAGAGGGAAGGAAAACAACATCAGAAAAAGAGAGGAGTCTGGCAGATGGATGGACGGGGAGAGCAAGAAGTGAGAGGGTGACAACGTTGGAGAGGGGAGGAAGGCGAGAGGGAAGCAAGAACATGTTAGCTTCAGATGCTTGGCACCTGCTTTTACGCAGGACGATGTTTTTGTTTTTTAAATTGACAAACAAACATTACGCAGTGAAGCCTTTGGTCGAGCGTTTTACACAAAAGAACCAGCAAAAACACACCAAGAAATCCTTCTCATGCGGTGACCTTTTTTGGATTCTGATGGCCCTGTTTTGACACGTCTCCTCCATATTCTATGGGAGTGTGGCGCAAATCCAAGAGTCTTTATCCCGGGTGGCAGTTCTGGCTTTAACAAGAGGCGCCAGAAGGAGAGCCAATTACAGAGGCACCACGTTGCTCGGCCTTCAGCTCGATTGTCAAAGCCCAGAAAATCCCGTGCTGGAAACGGAGAGCAGCACTTCGCTCGGCTTGGGAAGGACTGGAAACATTCAGTCCCCACCAGTTTGGTGGTGGAGTGGAATCAGACCACGAGGTCAAGCGTTGTACCTTCAGTGTGGAGTAGTAGTTTATAGGTGCTCAACGTTGCCATGACTCCTCCGTGGTCTGGTCTGCATCCTGCTACGAGCGTGAAGCCAGACACACCATCCATGTCTCAGTCCAAAACCAGCACGGTTCACCTCTGACACTTTCTCCAGCATCATTTATGTATGTACATGTTTTGCAACTGATGTCCTTCTTCTGAAGTGCTCTTGCTCAGGTTGTACTTGGTCACATGAGGGAGTCGCCACTCCCAGTGTTGCAGGGAATGTTTAAGGATTTAATCACAGTTTTTCAGCGATAAACTCTAAAAAGGTGTG
This sequence comes from Synchiropus splendidus, assembly GCF_027744825.2. Classification (NCBI taxonomy): domain Eukaryota; kingdom Metazoa; phylum Chordata; class Actinopteri; order Syngnathiformes; family Callionymidae; genus Synchiropus; species Synchiropus splendidus. Next base: position 8,561,094 of record NC_071334.1, on the reverse strand, counting down.
ATACAACATTCCAAGTTTAACCTGAATGAGGATGACCCGGTCCTTTTTGTTCACTAGCATGGGACATCTGCCATTTTTGTAGTCCTTGCCGCTGTTTCAAAGTCAGCCAGAGCCTTTTCGAGCGATGGAAACTTACACACGTGACTTTGGAAATACACACATATGTGGGTCAAACGTCTTCATCTTGTCAAAGCAGAGGAAGTAGCGGCGATATCAGCAAATAATGAGGGTTTCGTTGACGTTCTTTGAGGAAGAGGAGAAGGTTCATGTGAACAAAGGACTTTTATTCGAACCAGATTGTTGTGGAAGCAACGACTTGGACTATTGTGAGAGGATGAAGTGTTTGAGCAGCTCAGAGACGGACGGCATCACTGAACAGACATGTAAATATATAAAATATAAAATTCTCTTAAGGACATATAATGCGTTTGGGTAAACAGTGGGACTGACTCGGTCTCTTACCTACGAGTACTGATGCCTCCTCACCACTGCAGTCAGGTTTCAAAGCGTGTTCGATGCAAACTTTCAGGGCAAAATAATCCTGCAAAGCGGCGAAACGCAGATGGTTGCCACTCATTCTTCAAACTTGCTTCTCTTTCTAATGTCGCTCTCCATTTTTTTGGTTAGAAGAACAGGCTTCCATGGCACTGGCATGATGAGAATATCCGCTCTGTCAAATGTTTTAAACGCATGTTCTAGTCAGTACGGGCAAATAGGGCTCTTCACCATCTTTTTGTTTTGAACTTCTGAACCTGGTATTTTCACCTCCACCCACGAGGTTGTTTTGAACTGCATTGGTTTGACTTGGAAAAGTTATGGACGTCCCTGAACTATATTGAGAAGCTTGAGCTCGTGACTCACCAAAAAGATAAGAACAGTACACAATGCCGATACACATTCTAATATTTGCCATTTGCAAGATACATCTGATATAGGCCATGAAGTACAATGCATAAATACACTGAATGTGTTGACATTTATCAAAAGTCCAAAAGCGGGTGTGAATGCTGTGCCTCCTGTAAACACCAAGCACTCTGACTGTGGCGTTTTATTTCACTAAAGACATCAACACTGTCAGACAAGAAACTTGATGAACCAGACTTTATTTTCCCTCCTTTCTTGAGAACACGTGAAAGGCCACCTTCTGTTGAAGCACTTCTTAGAAAAGCCTTCTCAGTGAGGAGATCGGAGGAGGGACTGGATGGTTGAGGCCTCAAACCAGTTTTTCATTTGGGTGAATGATGGGTTGATGACACTCCATGAAACAGTGTCCACAATTATCAGTGCCCACAAGGAGGCAGTCTGCTTTCAAGTCCTTGGTTTAAACAGCTATTTCACGGAAACCTTACAACATTTCTACACCAAGAGCACCACCTGCTGAGCAGTGAAAATAAGGACACTTTTCTACGAAGCCTCATCTACCCGTCTCTCCGTTGAACACTGGTGCATTCACTGGCCTCATTTCAAATACCTACTGACCTAAAGTCAGTAAGGAACGTCCTAATAAAATGTATACCTTTTGAATCCACAATGATTTATGAAAAAAAGGATAACGTTACAGATCAATGTATTCTAAGATCATGGAGAGACAAGTGACCTTTTCACAAAAGAATATTCTGGACTGGAAAACTAGGAAACTGATCAATAGTGACATTTCATTTTTATTAAATGACTGAAAAGTGTTTTGTGTAAATCTCACTGAACTTATCACACAAGATGAAAACAATTTCTAAACAATTTTTATCTTGCAATGAACTTTGAAACTAGTCTGTCTTAAACTTACTAGTCTTACTAGTCATGTGTATTATGACAGAGGGTGAGCAGCTTTAAGCCCCTGTTTCATCCAAGCTATTGTTATTGTTGTCGGAGGCTGAGATCCTTTATGCAGAAACAACATTGTCAGTTCGTGACGTCAGAAAGGGCTGAACATTACAGTGTAATGAAACACACAATTAGACAAAAAAAATAGTGCAAAATAAAAATTCAAACAGCAAATAAGGCTTTAACATATTCGATCCTGGCAGCTGCTTAGGAAGTCACTGCAGAAACTAAATTGAAGCTCAGTTTCAGAAGACTTTCACTGTCTACAGAAACATGCATGAATACAAATGTCAGCACTTACGTAAAGAACAACTGGCGACGACGATCCAAAATGACCATTTCAGTTTCACAAAAAACAACCTACTGTGCTGCTGATAATAATACTCATTTGAAAGCGTGTGGTTCAGCCATCTTTGCTAAAAAGTATTAAAATAAAAACGCAGTCGGTCCAACTGTGCCGTCTCTCTGTGGAAACCCTGGATGTGAAGCGGTTGCAGCAGGAGGGCTTCATGTAGCCACCTCTCTCACACACCATTAGAAGTTCACAGCAGCAGATAGTTGTGTGTAATTCAAAAGTGCTCGGTGGAGATGTTTGGAAAATACATGACACAGTAACAGTACAACTGCAAGCAACTGCTTGAGTTCCATGTACAGCTGTAGTGGGGAAATCAAGTTCCGACGTGTCATTCCCAAACACAGCACGAAACAGTGAATCCATTTCTGAAGCCATTTCTTCTCTTAGGTGTGCCATCAGCAGCAATTTAAAAAATGCTTCAACTGTTTTTTGCGCTGAGTTCCTTTGGACAGTTAGGTTGCATTATGAATATTTATGCAAAGCAGATGGCCATAATATCTTTCCCTCTTGAAATGCCGGCCGCAGCATCACCAAGGTCACTCCAAAAAACAGTCAGTTTAGTTACTATTTGTGTTCATTTTTTTATTTCATTGAATTAAAAATGAGGAAAAGTCGACCTAAAGTTTGGACTGCTGTGTTTGAGGAATATTTCATGGTTCATTTGTTGGTTAATATAGCGATTTGAGTCTGATACAAGCCGGCGGTAGGTGCATCAGATGTCTCACTCCTCTATTTTCATAGAACCTTGTCGCACATTTCACAAACACCCACCCGTCTGCAGGCAGCTATAATTGGTTTGTCTCCGAGATAAATCTGCAGCAGCTCCAGTGTCGTTGTCTCCCTCTCCATCTTCCCAGGCGCCGTGTGCTCTGCAGGTCCACCCAGGGATTTTATTTTTGTTTCCCCACGGCACCACGGAGGGAGCTTAGACAGAAGCTAAAAGAGGCTAAGTGCCAGAGGGAGCGCAGGTGAAACACTTTTTTTGCATTAGAAAAGGCAATATTTGCAGAAGTTTTGAACATAATCTTCAATGAAAATCGCGACCTGAACGTCGGACAGTTACAGATTCCTTTATGCTGACGTGCTGTGTGAAGTGATGAGAGAAGAGAGCGGTGAAATGAAGTTTATTGAATCGACACCACCCGCAAAAGTTACAGGGAAAGTCGCGCTGGAAACAAAGCAATTCTGTCTTTGCTCATCAAATATGCTGACCACACAACCTGAAGAGTTGCTTCCGGGATAATCACATTCTGCTTTTGGACCCAAAAATGCGCCGTCAGGAGCAAATGATCTTCAGCTATAAAAGTTTATTTCTGCAATAGCTGCCAGTGGCTCCGTTTGCCTCGATCGTTCTCTTTCATGGCGGAAAGTTTGCAGCTCCACTTCAGCCTGAAGAGGAACGGTGCCTTAAAAAGTTTGCCTCCATCAGGTCTAGATATGAGACGGCTCTCATTCAGTTTTCACAAATGCATTCACAGAAAACAGGAAAGATGACATGAAAGCAACCCTCACCCACAATACTCAACATTTTAGGCTTCCACCTTTTTAGACTCACAGCTGTCACGAATCTGTTTATAAAGCCTCAGCAGGTCTGTTTTCAACGCCGACTCCGCTCTATAAAAGCGATGCACCTACGTGTTACCTGCCAGGACTCAGGTCTTTCTGCAAACCAACAGGGAGCTCTGACGCCCACTGAACACTTTCTGGGTTTGTGCTTTGCTCCTGCTGCTTTTGAAGGTCATTAAGTCGGGTCGCTAGCTGTAGCAGAGACTGGAAGCTTGTTAGAACTGTGTTTGGCAAAACTTATGAAGAGAGAAGCCTCTGATATCCATACTTTTCAGCAGCACTGGTTTTCATTTAAAATGAAAAATGTAATGTCTGACGGCAGGCAACTGAGCTGAAAGTACAAGATCTCAAGTTTAACTTCTAGGTGGTAAAGCATTTCCAAGGGTTTCAGTTCTGCCCGTGTTTTTGGTCTAACGTGTTTTGTATTCTTCTCCTCGCGTACATGTCTTTACACGTGCTTTTGTTACTCACATTTTCTGCAGTTTTTTCCCTCGTGCATGTGCTTTTCACCACCGATGCCTTACGCCTTGTGTGTTAGTACCAGGTGCATTTTTTCTCCCAGTTTTGTGTGTTGCATTTATTCGCCCCATTTTCTGTTTTCAGGTTTTCCCCCCATCCCTGTTGTCCTCATGTTCCAGTTCGGTAGCGTCGCGTTTCTTGCACCGTTATTTGCAGCGACTAGCGAGCAGGTTAGCGGCGGAAAGACACAGAATTACACAGGTCGAAGCGAAGATACTATGTAGACATCCCGAATTGAGAACCTGTTGTTTTATATACTCTGCATAGCTTCATAATCAGAGGAGTATTTTGGCGTGTCATTGGCAAAACGCCAGCTCCCCCTGCTGGACGATCAGACAGCACTTGCCGAATGTAAGCAAATAGCTTAACAGAGATCAAAATTCATGTGGTTCAATTTATTCAATCATGTGGTAAACCAAGAAAGTTTCATTATATATTTTTATTTATTTATTTTTATTTATTTTATTTTAAATCAGCGTCCACCAAGTAAAACAGCTGCCCTGCATCTGAAACTGTTACTGTAGCAGCAGCTACTGAGTTCATCTCAGTTTGTTATTTGGCTCAGATGTTTGTTTTTATAAAAAGTTATTTCTGTGCAAATATTTCTGTACAGTTTCTTTTTTATAAAGCAAGTGGTTACATCAGTCGTGTCGGGAGGAGAGTGGGCGGGGTTATGGGCTGTGGGCGGGGCTTTGGATGCCCTGTTTCAAAGTCCTAGCTCAAACCCTTCCTGCATAAACTATGATAGAACATTAATTTCACCACCTGAGGAGAAGTGGGAGGAGTGACTCTTTGCTTCACTTGTTGCCTTGGCGCCATCGTGTAAACAGTGTTCCATTGTTGAGGGCTTCTGAAACATGGGCTGTTTGCAGATCAACTTTGAGCTCGCTTGATCCAACCAACCCATAACCCTCGTTCTGAAACCAAAAACTGCAGTTTTTCCCTCCAGCTTTGGTGGAGTGGCTTCTCGAAACCACTCCTGGTCCATTGAGGCATGATGGACCTGTCTAAAATGTCATTAATCCAGAGAAACATTCCTGGATCTTCATCTCCTCCGACTGCAGAGAAACCTGCCGACTGCTCTCTCCAACACCACCGACTCCATCTGACATGCTCCATTACATTGTGCTTGTTCCAATTAAAGCCGACACTGTTTGCTGTCAAGAGCTTGGTGACACCCTGCAGAAAGGTTACCAACCTCCGCTACACCCTCCAGCTCTAAGTGTTTCTCCATGTATATGATGTTGCTACAGGGATCTGAACCTACAGCTGTCCGAACGCTGCGACAATATGAGCTGCGTGACATTTAAAAGAATCCGACGCTAAAAAAAAAAAAACAATCTTCAAAACTATTTTTTCAAAGTTGAGCTGATCCAGAGTGACTTTCTTCAATGAATGTCTCATCGAGCAGAGTAATATTAATATACATATTCTGGGGACGGAGCAGCCCCCTAAGAAAACTATCTGTCGCCTGCTCAGCGCAATGAGGCTGAGAAAAAGTTAATCAAGGAGGCTTCTTCTGTGATGAAATGACCTCAAGTAAAGTTCTAGAGAAGCTCAATACGTTTCAGGCTGCAGTCCACTGACCACCCAGAACCAATCTGGGGCTTATGACGGTGCGAGGGAAAAGATACATTAGGCCTTCCTCCAATGTGTAATGAATGGAACTAATAGGAAGAGGCGATCCCGGCCCACACCACTCACAAATGTGTGGAACTTCTGGATGGAGCCGCTGTTGTTTCGCCGTTTATTAAGACGACTATGACGTCATGTTTGAGTCCAACACTTTGGAAAGTTGGTGAAAAAGTCTTGAGGAAGTCACGTCGCAAGAGTAGCTTGGAAAAAAAAACGCCATGCTCTTCAGCCTGGAGCACAACATCGCCTGAAGGATTGTAGTTACAGCTACAGCTTCACAAAGTAGCAACTACTTTTACACTTATCTAACTGAATGAACCTCTGTAAATGAAGTGCGATGTCGTGTGTGGTGGCACTTCAGCGTGCCTTCCTGTGTACAAGGCGTTGAGAGCTTATGTCCTCTTCAGGCCACCGTAGTCTGGTCGTGATGGGCTGATGAGGGTTCATGAAACTATTCTTCAGTGCCCACTAGATGGCACTCTCTACGATGACTGCTTTTCAGCAGGGTATATCAATGAAACCACACATCATGTCTAAACCCAGAGCAACACCTTCTGAGCTATGACTTAAAGGACTCTGTTTCATGAAGCCTCAACAACCCAACACTGCCTGTTCATAGTGACTAGACTCTGTGAAACAGTGTCCACCAGATGGCGCTCTCTGCGCTAACATCTTGGATTTGAACAGCTTTTGCTATTTTTAAACTATGAGCGCCACCTACTGAGCTCTGAACATATGAACACTGTTTCAACCAGCCTCATCTGACCTTCACTACTACAGTAAATTCAACCAACCAATTTACACATTTATTGATCGAGTCACTGATTTTCCAGGAGGAGTGTAAGTGAAGTACCACGTGTTTTGGTTTTTGTGTGCTTTTATTTTGTTTTTTTCCTGTTCTCCAGTCTAAGGTTTCTGTTTCCTTTCTACCCTCCAACTTCATAGCAGCGCAGCTGGAACTCATCCGCTGATCAAGCTCGCTGATTTCTACACCTCGGCTCCAGTCTGCGCTGCCAGATGGTTGCTCCTCCAGTAAAGTTCTAGTTCCTTCTAGTTTATGTTCTGTCTTTTCATAGCAGCGTTTGTGCTTTGAGTGACAGTTTTTGTACTTGTGTAATGTTTTCTCTTGTTGGCTTTTTACTTCCTCGCATGTGTATTTGAGTCTTCCACCACCGAGCGTTTTTCGTTGTTTGGGCCTCGTGAGTTTATCCAAGTGTGGTTTTGGTGGTCCCCATTAGTTGGCTTGATAGTAATTCACCTCTTTTCTGTTTCAGGTTTTTCCCTGTCCTTGCATGTGTTTCCCTCGCTTCGCGTTTTGGTGGTGACGTCTTCAGTTTCTCGTTTCCTGTCTGTGCCCTGCTTGTTTGTTGTTCATTACATTTGTTAAACGTAACCTTGTCTTTGTTGAAATTTGTTGAAATAGCTGTTTAAAACCAAAGAGTTTGGAGCAGAGCACGCCACCTAGTGGCCCCTGACACTGAGAAAACAGTTTCAAGAAGCCTCATCAGACAATCACTAGCACTAGCAGCGGTTAGTGAAGTGCTGTGAACTGTGAAGCTCAACTAACAAAAACCCATGGTGACAGTGAAAGCGCTTGAGCCACTGTGACTATGTGAAAGCTGAAAAGTACAGTGAAAGTATTAGCTTTCAATACAAATATACTCCACACATTGGTTGTTGTTTGGCTTTAGTCATAATTTTGATGGAAAATTGATCAGACGTCCCTTCTCACACCTATATGACTGTGTTGAAATGATGCAGCACAGTTTGGATTCAGACAATGCGTGAACAAACATGTGGTGAGATCAATTCCAGAAACCTCTGATCAGTGAGGGAAATGTTTTTACAGCCACTGAGAATTGTGAGCTGTTCCATAGACCACCAAACAGGATGTGTGCTGTGGTTGCAAGTGTTTGGCTCTGCATGAAATACAATGTGTGTTTTGAGTTTGTTTTTTTTTATTGGCGGTTCACCTTGTGTGACCTCAGCAGAGAGAAAGGAACTGGTTTCCCTCTGAACATTTGACCTGATCAAACACTACAACACCTAAAACCACTTCCAACCAGACCAGTGAACCACTATAGCGCCCCCTGCTGGCTGACTGCAGTTATGGTCCTTCTAGTTATTATAGCTCAGCACTTATTCATCCTTCCTGTTCCTGCAGGGCAGCAGCAAGGAGGTGCATGTCTCGCCACATGAACATCCGCTGCCAACACAAACCTGAGATGAAATCCCTCCACCGCGCCCAAGGTCACCGGGACTAGCTCTCCAAGCTCTCTTAACTTCAACAGCAGTTTTGCCTAGAGCTTCACTCAGAGGACACGAGAGTCAACCTCATCTCAGCTGCTTGTTTCCAAGGTTTGTTCTTCTGGTCAGCGCCCAAGCCGCATAACTATTGATGAGGTTAGTAAAACGAAGAGCATTGCCGTCTGACTCAGCTGTATTTTCACAACAGCCCAGCTGCTCAGCGTCTCAGCCAACAGAAACGAAATCCTGTGGCCACACAAAAAACTCTCCACCTCCCCGTCGCTGCCTTGAGAAACTGGTCCATAAAAACCATGAATAAAATTTGCGACTCGGCAGCCTGGCAGAGATGCCCCTCGTTGGAAATGGGTCCAACTTACTGACATTTTACTGCAGTTATCTGGAAATATAAATCTCATCTTGTTCTCTTCCCAGCTGCAGCTGAAGGCAGGTGGTAGTAGCTGCTGGGGTCAGAGGGCACCTGAAACAATGGAGATGGGCTGATGAGGCTTCATGAAACAGTGCACTTCTTTTCAGAGCTTGAGATTGAGATGGTTGTTGAAATGCAGTTATTTTAGAGCCGAGAGTGCCATCCAGTGGGCTTGTAAAATGAGAACATGATGCTTCATCACAAGCTACTGAGGTTTCATGAAACGTTGACCAAATTTTCAGGTGCTAGATGGTGCTTCTTGCTTTAAAACTCATTGGTTTTGTTTAAATAATGTCATTTCTAAACTGAGAGCACCATCAACTGAGCTCTGAATATAAGGAAACTGTTTCATGAAGCATCATCAGCCCATAACTACTGATCCTGTAGTCCAAGGGCACATACTGCCAAACATTCACTCACACACTATGGAATCATTTTATCCCAATATACGCACTGTAATCAAACGCGTCTATGTTGCACAGGCTCCACCCTCTAACAAGCTCCGCCTCATAGCAACACTGAAGCCCCTGGTAGTGAGGCTTCATGAAAATATTGTCAGAGCTCAGTAGGTGGTGCTCTATTTTCTTTTTTTCTATTTATTTTTAATAGCTGCTTGAAACAGTGAGCCATCTAGTGGCCAGCGCAAATAAGGACGGTGTTCCATGAAGCCCCACCAGCACCTCAGCAGGAGCCAGCTCTGTTTTTCAGTGATTTAAAGTGAAGCTTTTGCAATAGTTTTAATAAAACCAAATTTAAAAGGAATAATTTTCCAAGAGACATTTGTGGATGATGTCCGCTTGTAACCAGGGGAAGAAAACAGGTGAGTACTGTGCAATTTAAATAGGTGATATTGCGCTGCAGAAAACCGTTCCATTGTGACTTTGAGTCTACGGGGAGAGTGTGTGTGTGTGTGTGTGTGTGAATAATGCACGGCCACGCTCTCCATCAACACCACATCTAATTAGATTTGGTCCGTGTTTTCGTCCACTTTCATCGGTGGGGAGTGTGTAAGAAACAAAATCATTGTGAACCTGCGGCAAAGGACGATCAATCGTCTTCCACTGGTGTGGGGTGTGCGTGTTCTGTCGACGCTCCCGTGTGTATACACGTAGTGGTGAGCGCACATGAGCCTGAGCTCTGAGGCCTGTGTGCGAGAGCAACGCGTTCCCATGTAAGATGGATAGGCCTTTACTGGCCGATCCACTGGTGTCTCGATAAAAGAGCCATTTATAGCTACGGTCTAGCTACGATCTGTCAGCTAAGCGGAGAAGCGCTAGCCCACCCACCACCAGCCCCGCCGTCCGTTTTTAATTCATATCACCTTGCAGTGCTACAAAGCAATTCTTCAGCTCGCTTTCTGCTGACTGGCTTCTCCTCCGCACCGCGCCGGTTAGTGAATGAAGGAAAACTGTGTTCTCTAAGAACTTTATGTCTTTTCCACCACGCCGATTCTGCAACTCTCAAACTAGCGGCGTTTTCAGAAACAAACTTAATAGTCAAATGCCTGCTGCTTCAAACGCGACGTTTCTACAAACACTCTGCTTAAATGAGGCTAGCAGCTACACAACAGCTGCTTACAAAACTGCAGTAGAAATAACTTGCGTCTGAATTTACCAAGAAAAGCTGGATCTTGTGTCCTACTAAAAATAAAAAATAAAAAATAATTACAGCTGTAACTGAAGCATCTTCTCTCTATATCTTGCAGGTATTTTTTGTTGTTTTTGCGTGATATGACATATGTTGAAAGTATGTTTAACTATTGTCTACAAAGGATGTAGTAGTAGGCAGACTAGGACCGGGCAGTTTTGTCACCGAGTACACGCAGAAGCCAAGTGTTTCACACGTATCAGATTGCACGCAGCGTGGCAGCCACGACAAATCAACAACTGAAGCTGGAAAATCCATACAGATGTGTCTTCTTGTGTTGTGTGAAGCAAAGTACTGCAGATACTTTAGTGAAGCATGCACCGATCACATGGCTTTTGACATTGTTGACATGTTGCCGCAGTACCAGTTCAGGACCTGGATTGCACAGAGCATGTCTTCACTCGGACGGAAGAGTGACGTGAGCACTAAGACAAACACACGCAACATGTTACAGCGCTGCTTATGCTCTCTGCATTACTGCAATTCGGAAATCGATAAATCCTTGTGTGTTCAAATATTGGCACTGTAAAGGACCAAATTTCTCATTACTGCATTACTGCCAACGGGTGTAGCTTTAGCTCCAGTGTGTCTTGTTTTATTCAATGTTTTGAGTTTCTGTTGCTCTCATTATAGTGCTCTTCATGTTGAACAAAAATCCCATGGAAAAACCTGGTGAAAACACACTTCTCCCATCATTTGTACCATTTGTTCTCAACGCCAGAATTAGTTTGAGAGCAAAACCCTGCACAACTGTTCCTCTTCGCTACAAACAAGCCGCCACCTGAAGTGGAGGGCCGTAAAAGCTGAGATCACAGTAATGCAAACACTTATGAGAAACAAGAGTACAGAGAGTTTCCCACAGAGAGGAGAATTACTGCTCAGTACGAGCTGATTGAGCCCTCACTTTCCGCTACATTACACATCTCACCTCGCAACAGGAGAGACTCTTGAAATATGAAGCCACTCTGGAGCTGTTGTCTGTATTTATCCAGTCACAACTGGGTCGCAGAATATTGAATATGCTGTGCTTCAGTAAATTATTACTGAGAATTTTATACTAATATTGGGATAATTTTCCAGGGTAGTGTTTTTTATTTTTATTTTTAAAGACTCAAGTGACAGATACGACCTAATGTTTTTGACAGGACACGTCACCAGTCCAACCGCAGGTGGAAACCAACAAACCTGTTTTCCAATTTTCCCTCCGCAATTTTCAGCTTGACTTGTAACACGGACCCGACTCTGCAGCCGGAAGATAAAAAATTCCTGTTTCACTCAAGCAGCGCAGACGAGCCAAAGTGGTGGAGGCGGAGAGAAAAGAGAGAAAGGAGATTATTCACAATCACACTCCAGTGGCTCCTCACACTAAGTGAGAGAGATCACGTCGATAGCACATCCTGCAGGTGGTCAATACCCACCTGTCCCACAGCACTTCCCACTTTTTTTTACACCTCGTGATATATAAATCAATTAACTGGTCGTTTACTTCATGAATGCAAACCCTGACTCAACGACACCTTGTTTTAGCACTCGAGTGCAGATCACCTGGCAAAGTCCAAAAAAAGCAGAGGTGGCTGGTTTGTGGAGGGAAACTTCATGTTGAAAACAACGTGAAGTTTTCATTGATGCAAACAGTCCACCCATGACAACAGTCCCATGAAGTTGCCCTAAGATAAGTGAAGATTTACGAACTAAGATAAGGTGTGTCGAGTCAGTTGTCGGATGCCCATGAAGGCCGCTGTCATTTGAAGGAGGTTGCTGTAATGTTGCAGTCCAAACTAAAAAGGCATTATCGAGATTTATATATATATATATATATATATATATATATATATATATATATATATATATATAGAGAGAGAGAGAGAGAGAGAGAGAGAGAGAGAGAGAGAGATTGCACATTGCTTAACCTGCTTATCAGGTGTCAATTGTCAATTGAGACAAGCAGCATCAGCACCTACTGTGGGCCTTTTGTGGATCACTTTGAGACCTCTGATGAATATCAATGATTAAAAAGAAAAAAACACAACACAACTGAACAGAAAGCCAGAATCCTTCTTTCACCAATTACAAGAGTTTTCTCTGCTCAACCGATCTTGAATAGGAATCCTGAGTCCGCCCAGTCCGAGACAAGACAAGTATAAAAATGCATTGGAGACGGAAACCCAAAAAATGTGTTGGTGTCACTCCATCTTTCACTCCACTCTTGTTTTTTTTTTTTGTGTGTTTTTTTGTATTGTGTGCATCTTTGCATTAACAGCTGGGTTTGTGGTTGACTGCGTTTCAACATTCAATAAAAAGTGGTCTTCAGACCGATCTCAAGACGTAGACCAATCTCGAGTAGTACAGCACAAGGCAGCTAAACAAAATGCAAGTTTAGAATGGTAGAATAGAGTTGGCAGACTCTAAATATAGGGGTGGCCCACAGGTTACGTCAACATAAGACACTTCAGGAAACGTAAGTATCATGTATGGCATTCCTTTTGCTCTGTATACTACAGCATGTCACTTGGTACATATGGTACCATCAGTGAAGGTGAGAGCCACACAGGGTGTGGTGTCAGGTGACATAATGGGAACACATGGGAACATAAAATTTTCATTCCATTAAAAGGCGTATTTGTCAACATGCAACGCAGAGGATTGACTTCAACATCAACATAGGACACAAAAGGTAGGATTGAATGACCAGTTTGTTTTCCCTGATAAACATGCCAGACCGGGAAACACCCAGGCTGCAGCTGGACCCTTCGCACTAGTACTACTGCAGTATGTTTATCAGGTGATTTTTTTTTTAATTTATCATCCATGGCTGGTATTTCATCCTTGAGTCTGAGAACCTGTAAAAGTCCTCCATACTTAGAATGTTCCATGATCTAAATGAATCCATCAGGAGAAGCGTAGGTCCACTGTTGAGTTGATCCTGAAGTGAGTCCAATGAATGTTGAAACGCAGTCGAGCACAAACCCAGCTGTTAACGCAAAGATGCGCCCAGAACAGAAAAACAGATGCGCTGAGGCCTGCAGGAGGGGAGAAGAGTGGAGTGAAAGGTGGAGTGACACCAACACATGTAGCACCAGGTTAAATGGGGCTGATGCAGCACTGACAGGGAACTTAAAGCTGGAGGCATCCATGACCTCAAATCCTCATATTTAGCTTTGAATGACTCGGAGCTGCTGTATCTTAAATATGAATATTACAATATTAATTATTTTCTGGGAATATATCAAGTGAAGTAATGCACCTAAAGGGTTAAGTATTCAGCAAAATAAAGCCTTTTTTGTTTCCCTATAGAAACAAAAACTTTGGATAATATTGCCTCATTTTTAGTGAGTTTTATTTTGTAAAACATTTTTTCTGGTCCCATTGAGATCTGGAGATTTGGTACGAAAATGTAGACAAGCATTCCACCCGCAGCACTCTCTTAAGTTCTAACCCAATTTTCCTGCAGCACAAGTCGCCTCACCCCTGACAGAGGTGACACGGTTGTTCATCTGGAATAAAAGTTATGGGAATCCACGTCTACAATGCTGCACCCCGTCTCAAAACTGATTTGGGGGAGTGACTTTTTCTTGAAGCTGCTTCAGGAGAGCCACTCTTCCTTCAGAACAGACTTGTTTTGAGCATCTCAAAACAAGTCTGTTCTCAGAGACGTTTCTAGTTCCTCAAGGTTTTGGCCTGTGAAAGACGCGTGGAGTGTTGGAGGTCCAAAGCAGGAGTAAACCATCTACTGCCGGTTCCTCAGCGTCAGGCAGGATTGACTCCAGTCCCTCCCTGGCGACCTCCCTTCCCCTTTTTTCCGGCGTGCAACTTCAACTGCCCTAAAACTTTCCCTGTGGATGATCTCATTAGTGTCAAGGCAACTTGTGGGACAAATTGTCCAGATAAGTCAATACGCGACGTGAAGCAGAGGCACCGTGAAGCATCAGCAGACATTTTAAAAGGCTCCCGTCTCATCTGGGTGAGTGGCTTGACAAATAGGGAGGAGAGTAACGACAGGGGGAAGAGATGGAGGTGAAGACCGAGGTGGCAAAGGAGGAAGAGGCAGTGGAGCGGAATGGAAACCCTGTCCAAGGTTAATGAGCAGAAAGATAATGTTTTAGCTCCAAATTCCACCCTGTCACTATCTGGGAAAGAGATTATGGAACTGGAGAGCCGCGTGTGTGTGTGTGTGTGCGCCTGGTTGAACCGCACTTGTGAGGACCCTATGCCTGGACCCAACAATTCCAAGCGTTAATTTAAGGATGAAAACATCAAAATAACTGGGTCAATATGTTTATGTTTAAGTTCGGTTCAGAATCATGGTTGAGATTCGCTATGTGTTTTGGATGGGTAGGTTTCAGGTGAGAAGCTGGGGAAAGGGTTATGGCAATGAGAGGTACCCACAAGGATGGTCCTTGTGTGTGGGTGTTTAAGCTTATCTATCCTATTGAGGTCCAATTTCGGGGGGAAACACCTCCATCTGGGGTCCTTATATCTTTGTGGGGCCCATTTACCGGACCCCACAAAGATAGAAATACAATCCCGCGTGTGTGTGCGTGCCTGCATGTGTAGTTGCCGCACTTCTGCGTGATATGATTGTCTCCGGTAACCCTCACTTTTATGTTGAACTCATGTTGATTTCACCAGCTCAGATGAGTTGTGACACATTCTCACTGATTCGGGAGCAGCGGATTCACATGCCGCGGTGGAAGTGACACGGGTTGTGTAGCTCCGCTCGACGCTGCCACTGCGAGCAGCCACTTCTGTCAGATTTGGTTAACTTTCCTCCGTAGTTCCGCGTCTTCGGGAAATTCCACCAACAGGTTTGTGCCTCCTCAGATTAACCAGACAGAAGTAATACCACGCGCCTGCCATATTCTGTTCCCCCAGCACCTGCTCGCGCATTTGCACGCGGACACTCGCATGAGCGTAAACAATTTATGCTGCTGCTCTGATCTATTTATTTTTCACCGGTTTGTTCTCAGTCCCGCGACTGCTTTTGACGCTAAAATTCATTTTCAGGAAATCAATATTTGCTGGTGGACAAAGGGTTGGAGAAAAAAAAACAGAGGTCAACTTAAAATTATAAGACATAACACACGACATAGACAGGAATATCTGAAGAAGTTCTCAAGGTCTCTTCAAGTCATTTTACATCTAAAAAGTACATATTCGTGTTGTGAAACTTCCGTCTACATACTCTATTCCTCGGTTAGACTCAGATCAATTTAAACTAAAGACAAATGGAAAGAGAGGTATGTGAACATATGGTACCTATATCTTCTTGAACTGTGGATCTATTTATAGAGAAGTTGTCAATTAGTGGCAACGTTTTCACATTGTTCTGTTGTTTTTCATTCTCATTAGAGCCGAGTGGTTTTGTGTTTTCGAGCCAAAGGAGAAGCAGGTGTTGAGGTATATAGGTGTCTCACGCTGCTGATGAATTCTGTTCATGTCTCAACCCAGAGCCGAATCACCCAAAACCACCTCTGTCTCTTAAACTGTGGACATTTGGGAATATAGTGTTCCAGTTATATAGCGACAGGAAATCAAGACAAGTCAATACAGCGGCGATGAAAACGCTCTTGTGTGTCTGCATGAGTGTTTTGCTGACGGATAGCGGGAGGCGCTGAAGATCCGGCAATTTCAAGTTTCGTTTTTTTTTTTGTTTTTTCTTTTTTTCCTCCAAACCAATTTTTGCCTTCCTCTGAAAATCGGTGTCTTCATAAACCCTGGATTCCCCTGAGACAGGAGGTGAGTGAGGTGAAGGCAGACGGCAGGAAAACGGGAGAAATAGAAAGAATTGATCATGTGGCCGGGGTAAGTCGGGTCGCGCGGGAAATCGCACAAACAGACTCACAAACAAATAATTCCCGCGACTTGTACAGACGTATAATCCATTTATTCTCCCTTCAGTCTGAGGCGGCAGAAACACGACAGCGGGCTACATTATGAATACTCTAATCGAAGGGAACATCGCTGATGGTTCCGGCATGTTAATATTGAATAATGGCTCCCTCATCACTTTCTCTCTCTTACGCTGTGATTTATTGACGGAGGGAAAATCTCGTTGCTAAAAGAACAAATTAGAGGGAGGAGCGCCTCCCCTGCGGGCCAGCCGCCTTCAATTACAACGCGGGGCCGTGTTTGGGTGAAAAACGAATAAATAAATAATCCAGACAAAATATACGTAAAATAAAAGTTGTCTGATGGATTTGCTGCCCCTTCTCCAGCAGAATCAATTTGTCATGTTCAAGGCAAGTACGTATATGAGAAGCAATCTATTTCACACTCTGAAAGAATTACTCATTTCCAATTTTCCTTGTTGACATTTGAGCCGCGGGGGAGGCGGAGGGTGGGGGGTGCTGGTTCCTGTGTGCGTCGGTGTGTGTGAGAGCGCTGCAGTGTTCAGTTCTTGACCTCCCTTCCTCCTCTCCAATTCCCATCATTTATTTAAATCTGTCCCCCACTGGGCTGAAGCACGTTTTTTTCTTTTCTCAGAACAATTAAGAGGAACATTCCTGCCTTTCAAGGTTGTCAAAGTGGCTCATCGTTTTATTTTACCAATGGATGAAGCTTTATGCAGCTATTCTTCATAAACTTGGACCATTTATTGACGTCTCTTCTGAAGCTTTCTGAAGCTCCGTGAGCCACTCGCTGGTTCCATGTGCCGAGCTCCTGGGTGGGTTTTCACCACGACTCGATACTCAAGACGTGTCTGCTGTCCTTTCACACCAGCGATTTGGAGCTCATCCCCAGAGATGTGTGCACCAGCCAAGTCCAGGGAAGAGTGGAGATTGTCACAATGACTTCATTGACTCAGCAAGGATCGGTGCCTCCTCTCTGTCATGAAGCCTCATCACTAGCGAACAGTAAAGGCCCATGCTCAGCGGTGCATACGGATCCGGGTACAACCTGAGCCTTCTGTCCGTGCTCTGACTTCATTTCCTTCCGTATTTCTGCACGTTTCCACAAAGCTTACGAACCAAACGGAGCAGCACCACTGGAAACCATGAGGGGCAGTGCTGCTGTTACTACCCGATACATAGCTCGAATGAGACACAAAGAAGACATGACAGTTCTCCAGATAGACTCATCACGTCTGGCCTCACCGGCCTCACTGACCACCCCCTCCTGCAAAAGGTACATGGTGAATACTTCGGCAGTCGCCGTGTTTGTTTTGGAGTTTGTCTTGGTCATAAACTTTTGACTCTGGGTGGCTCCCCCTGGTGGATCTATTGGTGAACAGCAATACCGTAACAGAAAGAACACAGAGAAGCAGGTAACAATGTTTGAAATGGACGGATTGGAGCATAAATTACCCTTTTAAGTTAAACCCACAAAACGGAGTCGACGTTGAGTCCTGGTTGCTTATAACTTCATCTCATTCGTTTATACGTCAACAGAAACGGTGCTGATCAATAGACTTAGCTAAACGGAGAAATGGCCGGCAGTAGACGTCACAGTCTACGACAGAACTCGAAGGATTCCCTCTGCGTAGCCCCAGCATGATGTTGGCGCCAGCCCTCTTTCCATGTTTGCGTTTGGAAATGCGGCTGCTCTGCCATATGGAGGGGCACAGACAGGATTCTGATTGGCTAACGTCAGCTCCTCATTTGACAGCCAGTTACGGTTGTGGAATGTGCTGGCAGCAGACATGCACAGGTGAGTGTCAGTATTTTCTGTAAACGGATACCCAGAATTATTTTGGTAAACGCAGAGGGTGAGTCGAGGCTGAAAATGTCTTGTCACATGTTTAAATGTCAGCTAAGTCAAACACACCTGTGGCTCCAATTCTCTTATGAGACTGCAGACATGAGTCACTCGGACTGGTGACCGGGTTTAACCCTCCTCCACAGCTTGATGCAGTTGCCACATACCAAGTGGTTTACACACATCCACCGTCTCATTCAAGCTTGTTCCTGGACTGTTTAAAAACGACTGATCTGGGATTACAATTCAGATCTGGCCTACACTGTAACACATGCTCAGGGTAAACTGACACGTTGTAATGACCATAATAAGCCGAATATGTCTCTGCTCATTGCATTGTTCGCTCTATCTTCCTCTGTCAGCCATCAAGGTCAGTCCATCATCAAATAGCATTTACATATTTACAGTGCTGCTAAGCTGATTATTACAAGTCCCACGATTTAACAGAGCTTATGTTGCGGCGAGGATTTGTGAGGGAGGGACATGGACAACATGTGAGTGAATATCTAGAAACATACTGTGTTACAGCGAACGGAACTTGAGTGTTTTCTTCTGATCAGATGTGTGTGGGGTCCTCTCAACCCCACTAAACATCTTCGTCCCCGCACCTCAGCGAGAGCATCAGAGACTCTAGGAGAGGGCTTTTGGGTGACCTCTGATAAGTAGAGAAGGGGTGATGAGGCTTCATGAAACAGTGTCCTCATTTCAGTGCCCACTAGATGGCACTGTCTGCTTTAAAACCATAGGTTTTGAACGGCTATTTCAATAAAACCTCACGTCATTTCCAAACTGTGAGCGCCACCTACTGAGCTCTGAAAATAATGACCCAGTTTCGTGAAGCCTCATCTAAGCATGTGGGTGGATTTCATTCATTTTTGCTTTTGACTTTTAACAACGGCCAGTTTGTTTCAGCCTCGCACACATCAGCAGCCCCTGCACGCAGTTCAGTCACGTTGTTTTGGCAGGAATAAAGCCATAAAAGCACTCTGCGCTGGACCGACCATAATCCCAGCGGTCAATTTACATCCATTATTAAAATGATTTCGCGCTGCTATTGCTCCTTGTCATGCTTAGCACAAACTCAGAAACATGCGACGTGTGGGCATAGAGCCTCACACTCTAAATGTCACATCATAAATGTCAGCATATTAAGCAGCCGCTAATTGTAAACACGCCAACTGAATGCGCGCTATTATGCTAATGATGGGAATATTCCAGAATATCCTGAGGGGACGACGCTTTTATATTCCACGGCTTGACGGCCGAATGTTCCCCGCTTTTCAATCGTGTGCTTTAATGTTTATGGGCTCCTCCTTGATGTTGCTCACCTGCTCACCTATTGTCTTCACTCACCTCTCTACCTCTGGAATCACTTTCTTCTCCTCTAATGCCTGCCAGCAACCACCACCTCCTCCTGCTCGGCTTTAGAGAGGGAGGGTTGAGATGGGGGCGTATTACGCTGGGATTAGGTCGCAGCTGGTTTTAATTCCACCTCCTGAAATGGGATCCACGCTGCAGCCAATAAGACCATAGTGAGTGCTCGCGTGTTAGAAGACGACAGGATGGAGAGTTGCAGGGAAAAGGATTTGTGAGAGCTGACTCCTGGTCAATTTAAAGAACCGTGTGCTTGACAAACATCGGGGAATCACTTTGAACAAAGTGCTACTGCAGGAGTACAAAGTGTGCTTGCATTTCCCATGAGATGAAGCGAAAAGGTCCCTCAAGAACGGGGCTCAACTGGGGGCGTAACCGTACATGCTCGGACCAGGTACAGGGCCCTCGGTCTGGTCAGTACACAAGTGCTACAATATACAAGGGCAGAAGAACTTACCCTTAAAATCTTGAATATTACCATGCAAAAACTATGCGTTTGAAAAGGCTGCATTATACAGACACAAACAAAGACAAATCATTTTGATGTTTTGTTCACTGAACGCAAGAAAAAATAACACAATAGTCTTGATAGTTTTATAGTTTTGGCAGTTCTCTACGTTGTCAGTTTCGAAGTCAACAAATAAGGGAAAAAAATATATATATAAAATATAAAAAAAAATAATAATCATATAATATTTATCATATTAATATTTCGTAGTTCAGCCATTATGATACCAGTAACTACTAGGGACTAGCGTTAAAGTTGATAGACACGCGGCTCACTCGCTGCATTGGACCGGCATACGTGAACATGATGAGAGCGTGACGGCGTGCCGCGCTCTTGACAGCCGTCACCGGCATGTGACAGTTGTGGAGAGTGTGGTGGACGTTAGTTATTTTTAATGCAGGGAACCTTTGATAATGACACCGGTCCACTCTGAGTCTCTGGATGTGTGTTTATTTTATTAGATGGAGTGGTCCTCATAGGTTCTCTGACGTCTGCCTTGGTTCACATCAACACATGCAGGTCTCCCGCTGCACTGGCGCCTCGGCGAAACACCGTGGTGAAAATAGTTGGATATTGGACCGAGCTTCTATGACTATGACCATGGGAATTTCTCTTCGGAGATTAATAAAGTATCTATCTATCTATCTATCTCCGTCCTCTTCTGCGTCCCCATAAGGGTTCAATGATCGCGGACACACTCTCACAGGCAGCGCTAATGCTACGACCCGGCGTCAGTTAGGGACCATGAACAAATTCTGAAACGGTCAAAGTATTAGTGAAGTCTTCAATAAGGCAATGAAAAACAACCATTTTAGGAGAGAGAATTGTGAAAATGTTTTTCATCACACAAGACAAAGGACTGACGGTTTGTATCACGATTTGAAGAATAGAATGTGACTAAATGATCACTTATTCACATGATTTCTAATGTTTCTTCAGTAGCATCGAGGAAATGTGTCCAGACTGCTCCATAGTTCAAGTCAACTGTTCAGAGACATGAGATACAGCAGACAGACGGCTCAATTTAACCCCTAAATAAAGCTGGCAGAGCAGCCTGTCAGACACCAGCGGCTTCTACCAAAGACGTGAGACATTGAATTTCTCATCTCTACACGTAGTTAACAATGATATTTACACATAAACAAATAATGATGAAGTTTCATCATAACACAGTTTCAACAGAGACTGTAGTGTCCAACACGTGTAATAAAATTAAAATGCATATATCATGATAAATATCGTTGTTGCCGAAATTACAACATTTATCGCGATAACTTTTATTGTCCATATCGTCCATACCTAGTGACTACCGTATTTTGTAGACTGTAAGTCACCGGGTTTTTTTTTTTGTTTTTTCCCCTCACTGCTGCTGCGACTAAAACTCAGATATTCTTGATACTGTGCCGCCACTGACCGAGAAGGCGTCTCTCCATGCAAGAAATCTCACATGATCATATAAGATTAATCGTCACGACGGGTAAACATAACACATAGCATAAAAATAGACAGAATTACAGTGGTTTTCAGTGTTTTTACATGGATAAAAAGAGAGAGCGAAACATCAACCAAATGAGAGGAACAGTGCAGCTGCTTTGGCAAAGAGCTGGAGCGACTTGTAGTCTGAAAAATATTTATTATATAATATTATATTTATTTACAAATGTTATTTCAAAAGGAACCAGTTGACGCTGCACTGAAGAAGAGAAGAGATACATCAGTAATGCTCAAAAAAAATAAGTATGTGTGACCCCAGTGTCCACTGACTGGTGGGAGATCATCCAACTGATTTGGTAGCTGACGGAAGCCAATGAAGGTGAGCACAGCTGAAAGACTAGTTTTGCTTATAGCTCAAATGCGGCTGAATTAAAGCACCCAAAGACCCACGTGTGATCTTTGATCTTTACTTCCACATCCCTGTGAAGCTTCATCCCTGGCTTCCATCATCTGCAGGTTTGACGGAGAAGTCGCTGGATTCAGCCGTGAGCGCGTGTGTCAGCAGCCGAGTGAAACAAGTGCAATAATAAATGCAATTATTTGGTTCTGCGCCGGAACATTTCGGCGGCGAAATCACAATTATTTTGACAGGAAATCTGGCAGAGGGTGTGGACTCTGGGAGTATCATGTGATATGGAGTTCTGCTGCCCCCTGGCGGTCACATATGCAAAGAGACGGGGAGAAACGTCAAAAAGGAAAGTGCCTGGAAGTCAGACAGAGCTACTGCAGTGTCAGGTGGAAAAGGACGCTCCTTTATGGGTCCCTCTTTGGTCCTTCAGCACCTGTGTGTGAGAATTCCCCCTGCGCTCTGTCACAATGGAAAGGACTCCATCAGGGAAAGCAGTCGCTGAAATGAGTGTCCTGAGGCCGGTGGCCGGCATCTTCCTCGGAAATAGGAAGCTTAATAATAGATGAAGGATAGATCCCACCACCACGATGAGTCGCCAAGTACCGGGTCGCATGGTCGGAGCATCTGGATCGGCCTCGGAGTTGTAAAGCAGCCAGGCAAGGAGCCATAAAGCTATGACTTTCTTATTCAGCTCAACATGAAATGTTGATATAAAAAATCATAAAAGTAGCAAATGTGAAACATCGACTTTGTTTCTGAAACTTGTATTGATGTACAGTCAAATCACTGAAATGAGTCAACTGTCGTGTGAGCATTATAGCAAAATGTAGATTCATTTTGCAATGGCGAGCATTTTTCTTTCATTTCATGAAACGCTACCTGCTGTCCGACTGAAGTCACTGCACTCTGGGTACAAACAAAACAGGGTTTTGGTGGAAGCAGGAGGCTCGGAGGCGGGATGCGCAGGTGCAGTGCAAGGGTGGGTAGCAGCTTCACACAAGATCTGTCGCATCAAACACAGTTTGGAAAAGCTGGAGTCGCACCATGAGAACCATTCAGGGCACAGACTTTACTGTGACTTGGGCGGAGAGGAAGACTGTAAATGGAACAGAAGCTGCAGCTGAGACAACCTAACCTCCAGACCGACACCAGAACATACAGAGACCAACTCGGGTTGGGAGGTCTTGCCTACAATACAAGCTGATTGCTCCTCTGAACCATTTTTTTTAATTCTAAATTCTCCGTCCCTGATGCGCCATGTTGATTTTTCGCTTACCTCAGCTCCGCCCCCAGCAGACTGACGGACTCCTTTCTTGACTTTTGAGGGGCAAATCATTTTAGAAACTAGCAACTACACGGGTGCGAGTAGCACAAGTGTCGGCATGTAGCACTGGTGTGAGGGTAAAGTCCACGTGTTTTTCTGGGTTATGATCCACTGGTAAACCTCACGTCCGCTAGCTTGAAAACAAGCTCTATGACTCCCTGCAGTTTGTATTAAGGTGTTGTGACACAATCTGCTGACTCCTAAATAAGGTTGGGAATCTTAGGGTACCTCACGATACGATGTGGCCGCTGCATGTGGGAGGGGTTGCCGAGTGAGTGACGTCTCTCCAGAAGTGAAGAGGTGCCCGGTGCGTGTCCAGCTCTGAATGTGCGCTTCTGTGCAGTTTGGCTGTGACAAAGTCATAAACCAAGTCACGCTCTGTCCCAGACTCGCCTCATCCCTGTCCCAGCTCCAGCCCACAACAGGACATCAAACCCTGGAGGAGAGGTGTGGAGAGCGAGCACCTCCCCTGTGACACTCTACCACGGTCCAGTGCGGAGACAGGAAAGGTTTTACACCTCAATATGAAGAAAAAACTGTCCGTAAATGTAGCTAACGGGACACATCTGAATACAGAGGCTGAGTTATACACAATAACAAAGCGCGTCATGGGTCAGCTGATCGGTCCACTTTTTCCGAGTTTTTCGAGTTCTGGATTTTCGTTTGAAATCAGAAGCAAAAAAATCGAAGTCCGGGACGTTCGAAAACCGAGGTACCACTGTATTTCTTTGTTGTTTGTATCTTTGTTGTTCTAGCCTCCTTCTAGCGTAGAAGTCGAGTGAATTCTGTTTGTTTTGTCATTATATTTGTTGGAGCTTCTTTTGTTTGTTCGCTTCCTTCCTGCTGCATGTGGGTCTCCTGTTTAAAATCATTACATGAACTCTGTTTCATGAGTTTGTGAATTAGCTAGTAGCGAGATACTCATTAAAGCGGCGGTGCTTCCCATCAATGAAGGATGATTTTACTGAGGTGTTCCAAAGTTAGTCAGAAAGAAACAGATGAGTCACTCGAGAACATCTTTCTCAGTTTAATCCCCCAATTACAACAGCTGACAAATTCATAACAAGCATCTGTTTGCATCACATTTCATCCTCTACGTATCATTTATCTCCTTGAGACGAGGAGGCCCAGCGTGTCAGGTCCGATCTCCAGAGTGGGCTCTCGAGTGTTTTATATATATATACAGCCACGGCTGTTGTGTCTGTCTTGTTTTTGGAGCTGCCACTCGCTCCACTGCGGCTTCATGCAGCCGCATCTTGTCAAGCAGTTTGCTGCTGCCTCAGAACCGGCGCCGGCTAGTGAGGCCGGCTTTGGCTGATTGGGTTGCCAGGTTGTGTCGGACGACTTGGCGGAACAAAGTAAGCCAACAAACAAGCAGCCCACTGGGCTGGAGCGGCCGCCGCATTTCTTATTGGCGTTCAATGCGGGTGATTATTTTTAAAGCGCGCGCCGTGCACACGTCCTGATACTGTAGCGTCCGTCATGCCGCGGTTAAGACAGTGCAGCAGGACGATTTGACGGGTTCTTTACTGCTGTTGGATCAGTGGCAGCTTTGCTGTTGGGCTTCATCTCCCACATTAGTACGATTTTAGTACGCCATTCCAATTATGACCGAAAATATGTTTTCAATTCATGTCTTTTTGTGGTCGATCTCATGTTTACTTTCATGAAGTTTGATATGGTGAGGACAGGTTCACACCTGTCCTTACGATATGTACTTGTGTAAACATGTACACGAGTACATATCGTAAACATGTACTCGTGTACATTCTACCAAAAAAGAATAATCTACCAAAGTAGAACGCTAGTATTGTCCATTCTCCTTGCAGCGCTACACATATCACATAAAGTGGGCTGGGATAATATTGCTGTCAATTTTGCTCCTCCTGACCACGGATGTGAATCTTAACTCAGATCTTAAGACATGTCTATGAGACAATCCTTGTCTGGGACCAGTTAAGAGTGAAATTGGGCTGATAAGTGGCTGCAAAAACGCTCGTAAATGTCGTCCAATTTGTTCCGGAAAAAGATGATGATGATGAAAACATGATTAGCACAGAGAAATCTCCAGTGCTAAGCTAACACGTTAGCATGCTTGTCGCAGGGTTCTTCTCCACACTCCAAAAAATGATGGTGTAGTCAAAAGAAACTTCAGAAGAAGGTGCCATTTATTGTGGTCTTCTCCCAAAGGTGCAGTGAACTGAAAAAGTGAAAACATGCTGTAAAGAAGGCTATCTAGAAAATGTACATGGAAAACTGGACGGAGCTCCACAAAAACATCCAAGTCAGCTTTCCAAAAATAGAAAAACAAACAGCTCATAAATTAACTTTGCAACTCACGGGTTTCTCAGTTCTCAGCCACCAACACAAACTCCTCAAACAATACAAAATGGCTTCCTTCTAGACTCTTATTCCCCTCCCCTGGACGAAGGACATCAAATTCCATTTTACAATAAACATAGTTTCTGTCTTTTCATGTAAGTTTGAAAGTGTACCCTATTTTTATGAGGCCATTTCTCCAATGAAATGCATAAATACCCTGCAGCAGAACTGCTCCAGTTTTGACATGCACGTTCCGTCAAACTCGATCACTAAAAGTAGCAAAGATGACCTGCGTTCCATTCTTTGTCAGTGCGATGTCAGCCAAAAACATGACTCGTGTTCTTCACACTGGTTAAGAACTAGACTCCAGCATTCATTTATAGGTTTACTTTTATTCAAACTCGTGTATTTCATGGATCATTTCATGGTCTTTCAACGAACATCTCAGAATCACGTGGATCACATGCACCAAATTCTCCTGTATCTGGTAACACACGAGTCGCATGCTACGATTAGTTGCACTTCCCCGTATGCTGGAAAGTGTCGCCCTCTTTGGTCATGTGTAACCAACAGTAGTTTACTAACGCTGATCACAGATCCAACGCGACCGACCATAGGTTACGGACAAACTGAACACACCTGTAAGACTAACCTAGATCAACGCATTAGCATCAAAGATGAATGTAACATTGTAACATCCTTAACATTGAGGGTTATGATATACCCACAATACTGGAGATCTGATCTGAACATATGACTCATTTTTCGCGTGTGCTAGTAGAAATTCCCATGACTGAACTGCTATTCCGACGTTTGTATTCTGCCAACAAGCTGTGGACCAGCAACGAAAGCATTTGAGATTCATTTTTTACCTGGGATTCTTTTCAAGAAGGCCCAGCTTTTGGTTTTCCCCCTCAGATACGAGTCAGTTTGGAGGCGGGTGAGCACCGGAGCTAACAGCAACACTTCACTTCTACACATGAAGTAATAATATTGGACTGAAAACTTGCTCCTCTACATTGAAATGAACTCTCAGGTTTCCTCAAGTTTAATAGGGATTCCATTCCAAAGTACAGAAATATACAGACAAGAAAATTGGAGAGTTTACAGCCGTGTAGGTGTTAAGATTTTCTATTCCACTATGTCCATGATTCCACTTTTTCAAATCCCCCTCCTCGATGCTTAGAATCTCTTTTTATTATTAGAGAAGTTGCAATAGAAACTGAGTTTGCCTCATGTGTTGTTGGGTTGAATTCTTGCTGTCTATTATCTGTGTAAATCAGACCTGAGCAAAGTGCGGCCTGGGGGCCGTATGCAGCTCGATGCCTATATTTTCGTGGCCCGTTTGACGTCCGACTGAAACTATAACTAACATGTCCTAATTTTTCTGCCGTTTTTTTGTTCTTTCTCTTAAAGTCACCACTACCACTTCAGCAATGAATATAGCATGTTCTTGTTTTATTTTCTTCTTTCCAATGGCCATTTTTGTGTTTTTGTTGTTCCTCAAAGTACATTGAAGTAATACTGAAAATATATCACCTTCACCTTCACCTTCTTCTACCGCTTATCCGGGGTCGGGTCGCGGAGGCAGCATTCAGAGCAAGGAAGCCCAAACTTCCCGGTCCGCACAAACCTCCTCCAGCTCCTCCCGGGGGATCCCGAGGTGTTCCCAGGCCAGACCGGAGACAACATCTCTCCAGCGAGTCCTGGGTCTTCCCCGGGGTCTCCTCCCGGTAGGACATGCCCGGAACACCTCCCCAGGGAGACGTCCAGGGGGCATCCGGATCAGATGCCCGAGCCACCTCAACTGGTTCCTCTGGATGTGGAGGAGCAGCGGCTCCACCCCGAGCTCCTCCCGGATGACCAAACTCCTCACCCTCTCTCTAAGGGTGCGCCCAGCCACCCTGCGGAGGAAACTTATCTCAGCCGCTTGTATCCGCGATCTCATCCTTTCGGTCATGACCCAAAGCTCGTGACCATAGTTGAGGGTGGGAACGTAGATCGATCGGTAAATCGAGAGCTTCGTCTTGTGACTCAGCTCCCTCTTCACCACGACGGTCCGATACAGCGACTGAAAATATATTTTGAAGTAAATTGCCTTTTTATCTTGAACTTTTGGTCCATAGTTGATTTATATTCAAATTAAGTGCGTATAAAATGAAATATTTCAATAGGTTTCATGGCATATTCACACTTCTTAATATCCTTAGTCCATTCTGTCCTTGTTATTTAAGTCTATATTCTGGATATTTTTCCATCATGTTTTGTACTCTTCGCTGTCTTTCTGTTGATGATGGCCCCTCACAATGGTTGCAGTTACAGCGGCCCTTTAGGAAATGTAATTGCCCACCTCTGGTGTAAATCCTTCCTTTAGTTTTAGGGAATATCAGCATAGTTTGTGAGGAAAACAGGGAATAAGTGGAATCTGTCGTCTTATCGCAGGGTTTTATCGTGGCTCTCGACAAATCGACAAGTCTTGTTGTGCTATTCATGAGCCACTCAGTTGAGAAATGAGAGGTAAACTCCAGACCTCTCCCTCCGAGTTCATCCCGGTTGTTTGACTGTAAACGTAAGTGGATGAGATTTATGGATAGAAAAGTATCAAAGCGACTCCGATGGTGAACAAAATTCTGCAAATCCTGCAGCTTATCAGAGCGACCGCTTCTGAGGACTCTTTCGCTTTAACGAGCAAAACATCCAGCCAGGAACGGCTGTTAGCTTCTTTGTTCTCGCCCGAACCGGGATTTAAAAGGTTCAAACTCCGATTTTCCATGAAAGTTTTACATCACGGTCCAGAATCCCATTTTCATCAGGCGAGAGAGATAGCAGGAGGGGAGAGAAGCTGTGTTAGCAGAAATATGGAGGACAACTTCACCGCAGTGTTGCCGACTTGGAGACCCAGGAGGGAGTGAGGGTTCCTTTGTAGCCCTTCACGAGTCACAGGACCCGCTAGGTCGGCCCTTTATTCCTCGTAGAACCAATTAGGAAACCGCTAGTGTCACTGGTTCTACTGGGACACTATGCCGCTGCATTGATAGCGGATGTTTTTTTGGTCCAGTCGAACCACTGTCGAACTGTTGGGAGTCCACCAAGCCAGAACCAGAGTCATGAATAGAAAGTGGGCAGCTACTGGAATCCAGTGAAGCAAATAGGAAGGAGAGGCAGCCGGCTGGAGATGGCAACTGCGGGGATCAGAACCTCGCTGTCGCCTTCTGTCGATGTGCCGCATGAATCTGCATGACTGAGTGGCTGCACCCGATACGGATGTCAGCACTTTATTGACTGGCCATTTAACCCGCTGAGATGGACCAGCACACTCTGACTGTTAAGTTACGTCAGTGGACGTCACACATGAGCATGGAACACTGCTCTGCTGGCTCATGTGACTCTGAGAGGAGCTTCACAGGATGTCCACAAAGTTTCTATGTAAAATTCCAAGATTTGTTGTTTGAGGGAACTGGAACAAGGAGTAACTCCCTCCAAAGACGTCTACTTTCACATGGTCTTCCGCCGCCCAGAAGGTAATTCAACTGAAGACCTTGCATCTTAACCCCAAACCCTTCATCTGAATGTCAAGAGGGAGGGGAAACACTTGACATTTGCAGCAACATTAGACGAAAAAGTACTGAAATAGTTGCAATTTGACACCTTGTGGGAGTGTGTTGTCGGTCAATAGGGATAAAACACGGATTCTGAAAGCACCGCCGGAGGGTGAAGGCTTACGACTAGCAGGTCAACATCATGATAAAGAGGTTTGTTTCCTTACTCACTGAACAGTTGTTGACTTGAATCCAATCTTTACATCAAGTGGAAGCTTATTTGTTCCAGTGCGGTTTTTTTATTTAACCATTTTAGCCCAGAAAGCTTCGAAATCATTTGAGGACTTTTTTTGACATGTATCCTCAGGTCTGAACTGCACCAAGGTCTCGAGGGATTTCCACAATCCTAATTCTCTTTTTTTTCGTCCATGCAAGTACATTAAAGCTTTATATTTGAAACCAAGAAAATGTCAAGTCCGAGTGGCAGCCGACGACAACGTCTTTCTCCAGCGCTGGGAGGGTCGACCGGCCAATGACATCGTCTCTCCCTCTCAAGTCCATTAATCACGTAGGCCTCCCTCCCGTACCGCCATCACGCTTTATCACGCTAAAGCTTAATTAAGACTTGTGTCCCAGCATCTTGGATTTAATTCTCCATTCGAAGAGGAATTGTGTGGCCAAGTGCAGCGGTGGGAGTCACAGGGAGGCAGAACATTCGATGGCCTTTTTTTTTTTTTGGGAGGATGTAATGACTTTAATGAAGGAGGCGCGCGAGCCGGTCCTTCCAGGCGTCGGTGGATTATGTGGAAGAACTCAACAGTGAGAGTGTGAAAAAGCCAAATAGACCAGTGAAGTATGCGGCACTTGAAAACAACCAGAGGCGAGAGTTTAATTCCCTGGCATCAACATCTGTGACACTGTCAGAAAGCTACAAAAGCTGCTCGCTCCTCTTCATCACATCAACATGTTTGTTTGGAGGGGAAGATAAAAGCTGTTATTCACAGAGAAGTGGCTGCGGCGTTTTAAACGGCTCCCGTCCGGGTTAGATGGCGGATCCGAACTAATGAGCTGACAAATATCTTTTATTCATCCTTTTATTCAATGCACAGTTGGCCAATGAGAGCAGCTGCACGGAATTGCTATTAAGATTCCTGTCAGTGAAAAGGTGAAGTACAAGCAGATGCAGCGCAGCGACAGCGGATGGAGTTCACTCTGCTGTGACTTGGCTCCTCTTCATCACGGCCCAGTCGAGAGTGAAGAAATTACCTTCCTGTCACAGACTTCTGTCGCTTCATGGACGGGAAAATTCCAACATGACTTTGCTGGTATCAATTTTAAAAAGCCAGGGTTGTCTGGAAGTCTACCTGAAGATCACGAAAACGGTGTCTCCCGCCCACAGACTTCGTATCAGACAGCTTTTTGCAATAATCGAATGCAGCCAAATAAGAGAGGAGTTATTAGAAACCTCTTTCTTAATGTAGCAGTCTACATTCATCTCTTTGTTCCAGTAAAAATCCTTCAAGGTTTGAGTTTCGTTTTACGTATCTCTTGGAAAGGCTGCTTTTTATGTACATTTTTATGGTTTCTTCTTCACCAAGTTCTCACTCCTGAGGCGTAACTTATTGACAATGAGTCCAATGTTGACACAGAAGAAGTCAGTCAGTCATGGAAATAGCAATGTAGAAATCGCAACTATCAAGACAATTTCAACTCTTCCCTGTGAGTTCTGCGAAAACCGGCACTTCTGAAAAGTCACTGTGACTTTCCCACAAATTCCACCAAATACATGTGCATCGTCATATTCACTCCCACCTTGTTGACATGAAGTCATGTGCGACGCCAAATGCTCACAAACATTGTCGCCAAAAGTCATTAAATGCATAGTAGACGGAACTAAACTTGCGCTGCGCACCATCACCCAAACACTATACAGGGCGCACGTAAACAAACATGGCTGACCGTGAGATCCAGCGCTCTTTCATGTTATTTCTGGAACATAGCGGCAGTTGTTTTAATGAGCCACTGAACAACTCTAGTGACACACACACAGACACACACACACACATATACACATTCCCCATCTTTACCTCTCAGACTCCTCTCATGCAAACGTCCATCAGGCTCCGCCCTTCCAGGAGCTCCGTAACAAAGCAAAGAGCCCACACTGCATTCTGTAATATGGGAACTACTTGTGTAACATCATGATTTTTATTTTTTATTTTTAGCATGTACATTTATTCATTTATTTGAATGTGTGTTCTTTGTAGTTGAAACTAAAGTATACAGTTGTACCTCAGTTTTCGAACGTCCGGGACTTCGAACAAATCGGAGTTCGAACAAAAAAGAGATTTTTTTGCTTCTGATTTCGAACGAAAATCCAGAACTTGAACGCCCCCAGAAAAAGCTGGAAAAAACATAACGTGTGCGGACTGACCAGCTGACCCACGATGCGCTTTGTTATTGTGTATAACGCAGCCTCTGTATGCAGACGTGTCCCGTTAGCTACATTTACTGACTGTTTTTTCTTCATATTGAGGTGTAAAACCTTTCCTGTCTCCACACTGGACCGTGGTAGAGTGTCACAGGGGAGGTGCTCGCTCTCCACACCTCTCCTCCAGGGTTTGATGTCCTGTTGTGGGCTGGAGCTGGGACAGGGATGAGGCGAGTCTGGGACAGAGCGTGACTTGGTTTATGACTTTGTCACAGCCAAACTGCACAGAAGCGCACATTCAGAGCTGGACACGCACCGGGCACCTCTTTACTTCTGGAGAGACCTCACTCACTCGGCAACCCCTCCCACATGCAGCGGCCACACACATAGAGGAACAGCGCACCTGCAGCAGACACTCTACATTCACTCCTACAAAAGCCTATTTTAAGGCTTGGAACGCATTGTAACGGGAAAAATCCTTAAGCTAGTTACATTCATCCACTTTCAGTCTGTGTCATCTTGCTACCTTGAGAGGTTTCCTATACAAGTAACATCCGACTTACGACCAACCGGTCATCGTTGGATGTAAGTCGAATGCCATTCAAAATGGCCGACGCGAGGGTTATAGGTGCTACTGTAGTGGTCCTAACTCGGATGTTACTTGTATACCCTAAATATTCTTAGGCGAAAGTGGGAACCTTGTATTGTATGTAGCCTCATATTATACTGTCTTCCAAGGAATGTCTGGAGGATTTAAACAATATTGCTGTAGACTCTTTCATGCCAACGTGTCAGCGGTCAGACGTGGGTCGAACATGTGTCTGCGCTGTCACACGACAGTATTTCCTGCTTCATGTAGCCTTGACGTTTTTAATCTTTTCAGCCATCAGTCTCATATTCGATAGGCTCGCTCCTGGAGAAGGCTGAATGACGGCTTCCTCCTTTGAAGAGAGGCGTGAAGCTGACAATGAGTGACTGTCATTGGGAAACTAATAAGAATCCATGTGAAGATGATGCACAGCGGCGAAGCGCCTCTGCCAGGAGAGACAGACACACCGAGGTCCTTGAAGAAGGGGCTCTAATGAAGTCGGCTCTTGCTTCCAGAATTCTCCCGCATGATGTAAGCTTAGCTTCTCATGAGGAGCGAAGAAATAAAGGGCTTCTTGTTTTGGTTGTAGGAGGCAATAACAAACTCCTGCTGTCGAGAGCGTGGCGTCAATTTGCAGCCAGAGAAGAAGAGCTTTGTTGCTTTCAATTAGCAGGGAAAACAACAAGGTTTTTCAGGGAGGCGGGATGCGACGGGGCGCGGGAGCCATCCGGAGCTTTATCAAGGTTGAACGGAGGAGGAAGGGGCCGTTGAGGAGGACCTCTAAACGGCAGCCAATCAGAGGTGATAATGCTTGATGTGTTCATTTGTGGCTTTGTGCGCCGCCGGCTCGTCATCGGTTGTACTTCACTAAGCAGAGTGATGGCGGCGGTGGCTTTAATAAAGGCTGGAGTCACTGTGGAAATCGATTTGCGTTTGGATCAGACGTTTTGCTGGAGCAATGGGATCAGCAGTGGGAACAACATGTTCCATTTCAGCTTGATTTAGTCGTCCTCTGGCAACACTTCAGCATCACTGTACACGCTGCTACGCATTTAAACACGGTCTTCATCTTGACAGAGTTTTTTTTAAACCCTGCATATGAAGAAGAATATCAGAGGTTGGTTGTAATGCCAGTGGTGCACCCGATAATCTCAAGACTGACCAGGAGGCTTGTAATGCAAGCCCCAAATCTCATGTGAAGACACGTGATAAAACATTGCGGCAACAGGAAAATACACTACGCAACATGGGAGTGTCGGTATGATGGAGGTCTTGGGTGTATTTTCACTTTTTTTTTTTAGTGGAGTTCAACCGATGCTCACGGTATGAAAGTAAAAGATGCCCAAGCCGGGTTGGTGTGGTTCGCAAACCAGCGTCGGAACTCTCTGAACCTCTGTACTTTCTATCGAACCAGCCAGCGGAACTAGAGTGGGAGGGCCCTAAAATATGTCACTCAGGTGGAAGTATACAACCCACTGGCAAAATGACAAGTTAGTCCGATGTTATGAAAACACTTTAAAATGCTTTACTGGGACTATTCCTTTATTTAGCATGCAACAACTTTTGTTGGCGGGGACACATAGAAGACGATCACATTGGATGCGTCTGGTTTGCAACAAGTGTGTGTATGTCGCCGATATATTTTGCAGACAATGTTGCTGCCTTGTGCCAGAGCAAACAAAGCCCACATTTAATTTAAATACATTGAATTTCCACCACTTCGTCCACTTCCATTTTGTAGTGTGTGTGTTTATACACACATAAGTTGTTGTATAAAACATAATAACCATGTATGTGAATTGAAGAATGAAGTCGGAATGCTAGTGCTACACATAGAAGGCAGTACAGAAGACCCTGACTAGCAAAGTTCACAGGTCACCCATGCTTCAGCTACCGTATCACAAGGTCTATGATGATATTGACAACATAATTTGCCCTATTTTGGGTCGTCCAACTCATTCATTTTGTTCATTATGATCCACAAACATTATGTTCTGTTGTTAAATCATTGGCAAATGCACACACAAAAATTATACACAAGAAAAGAACGTCAACTTGTTGGCGAGGAAAATGGAAATGAAAGGAAACAGAGCTGTCTCACTCTCTGTTGCCACTCATCCATTGTATTGTACGTATTTGTGGTTTCATAGGGTGATATCTAGAAGATACCCAGGATTTCGATTGAACAATATCCCCACCTTTCTGTTAGGGGTTGATCTGGTGCAGCTCCCCTGGAAAGAGAGCTGAGCCAGAAGCGGATCTGACTGGCTGAAACAGCAGGATTGAGCACTTGAGTATTGGAATTTGGACCTTAACAATCGAAACCAGTTGTTACATTGTTTTGTTTTGTTTTTATCTGGTGTCCGTTTCTGGGTCGCAAATGTTTCATGACACTCCGACCAGCCACTCCTCTCAAACTGGCTTCTCCCTGGTGTGACTACAGATAGATTTTCACCTCTTCATCTACCAGAGCGGAGCCAGCGTGTTGCAACGCAGAAGGAGAAAAGCAAACAGCGTCGCAGTCCTGCTCCTTCACTTAGGCTGTTTAATGATTCAATCCAGTTCCCCACAGGAACAGGACGGGACACCGGCGCAGGATTGCTCAAACATGCATTGGTTTTTAAGATCGACAGCTCCGCATTTCCATACAGTCATGTATACGTTTAAGAGTGAGTCCGCGAACGCAGCGTCCCCGTCGTGACTGAGTGTTCTCATCAGCAGGTGGTTCAGCTTTGAAATATACATGACCGGCCTTCACCATCTGACCACCTGTTTAATAAAGTGGAGATCTCCGCGTGCTGCGGGAGTTGAAGCTGTCGCAGCTGTTTAGGCTGCAAAGATCAGGCGCCACATTGGAAGCAACGCGGTTCATAGCTAGAAAATGTAGTCAGGAGCATGTTTCAGATTGCGACCACTTCGAACTTGCCAGGAAGCGTTCATAATTGATGAGCGGTTGTTTTCGTGTCTGCGTCCTCAGCCCCGACGGCGGCGAGCTGAGTGGCCGGGGTGATTGACAGAGACGTATGGGAACAGGAAAGTGCTGGAAAAGCTTTAAAAGCTCGAACTTTGTGTGACCTCCTGTCCAACCGTTTTTCAGACAATTATCCGAACAAACATCGGAGGAGGGCGGTTTCTCTGAAACAATTACAGGAGACATGAGCCAGTGAGTCCGGCTGTGTGATCGGGAGTCGAGCCTTGCCGCGGTGGTGCCGGGGAGTGGCATGGACCAATGAGGAAGCTCAGGTTCAGGATTAAAATCCCTGTTGAGGCTTTTTTATTATTCTCTCCTTGTGTTTTTGAATACGGAGTGGATGCTACAGATGGGATGCCAAAGCTTCGTGAAACCTGTCCTCAGGTGCTCTGGCTACGCTCACTTCCAGCAAACATTCCACTGAAACCTCACATTGTTATCAAACTGAGAGGACCACCTACTGAGCACTGAATATAATGACACTGTTTCATGAAGCCTCATCAGCCCATCGCTGCTCCCACTACATTAGCATTAGCTTTTTGTTTGTCATCATCAAGTCTTGCCAGAGACTTGTCTTGTCTGCTCGAATCCAAGTCTGCAGTACCACTAGAACTTTTTTTAGAAGAATTTATATGATGGCTACGGCTAATATTGCTATCAATACAACCGCTATTATTGCTAGTACTAAGTCATTATTTTGATATAAACAAGCATTAAACCAATCTAAATCAATGGAAGAATGGAACAAGTTTCACAGTACACACAAACAAGTACAAATGCTATGAATAGAATTACACTGCTTTGCAAACTAGTCCAGTTAGAAGTAGGAATGAGGACTGAATGGTAAATGAAGGTTGAACACTCAGGTTGTTGTGCAGTTCCCCTCTCACCGTGGTGAGAGAAGGACCACTAAAATGAATTTAAGTACAACTGGGTTCACTATCTAAAACTGCTTGGAGGACGTGACAAAGAATCTGGGAAGTATTGAAGGCAAACCATTCTTCGAATGCTTGTGTTAATGTAATGTATCACATCAATTTAAAATATAAATACTACCGCTATTACAGCAACTTAAACTGTGACTTAAACTACTGCCAACACCTCTATGCTTACTATCAGGGGTGTGCACAGGTACACACCTTGTCGTGCGCGGGCACTAGCCCCTTTTCTCTGCATGAGGAAAGTGCCGCTTTTACTATCTTGTTTTTGTCATTCTTTAATTTTTGAGAAAAAAAAGGGCCTGTAAGAGTGTCATACTAGTGTGTGTGTGTGTGTGACTGTTTGATAGTGCATGTGCGTGAGAGAGTGTGGCAGAGTCTGTACTTTGCCTCTCATAAGAAGCAGTGGTTGTACTTAATAGAAACGCAGCATAAAATCTACGACTGTTGTGACGTTTACATTTAACCATTTCGGTCGAACCTCACTCCATAACTAAAGGCGCGTCTGAGTTGCAAATGTGCTTCCTCAGGCATCTAAGCTCCGGCCGGGAAACAACAACAGATTGATGGTCCTTGCATATTGTAAACGGCAGCAGGACCACAAAACTCAATCACAGCCTCAATTCCTTTTTATCTGGTTTGTAAATCGTGCTTCTGCTCGAGGTACAGTACGTGTCGCTTTCTGTAGAAGCCGATCCAGAGCTTTGCAGCGACACCACTCCCGGCGTCCTGGTGCACCGACATGCTCTGGTCTCACACGGCAGCACACTCCACCAAACACAAGAGGGAATGGCCTGCGCCAGGATGTCAGACCGTCCCTGCTGCGGAGTTCACTCTGATGAGCACTCGAGCATTCTGAAGTGAGGCTTTCAGACGGAACTGAGCCGGTTCGACTGGGTTTCCTTCAAGAACCTCTTTGACGGAGCAGCTGTTTATCTGATGGAGAGATATCGCTAATCCTCCTGATCGCATTCATGGGGGGGCTTATGAAGCCAGTCGACTGCTTAGCAGGTCTTTAACAGGGAGGCCGGTTTAATTCCCCTCATTCTGACTGTGAAGCACAATATCAAAAATGAATACTAAATAGAGAAACCCAACAACAAGTGCCTGGAAATGTCTTTGAAGCCACGGCACAGCGCTCCCACATCCGCTCAGGGTGGCTGCCACCGCATAACCTCAGCACAACTTTGAGACAAACGTTCGTGACTGTTCTATTGTTAGGTGGGAGCAGGTGGCACATGACACACCAGGCAGAGACTTGGAGTCATGGAAAGAGTTTGTTGTGTCTTGGATGCAGAAGATTCAGTCGTTTCACCGAAAAAGTCATGGAAGAAAGTTTAGTCACGGAATAAGTTTTCAGTTTTCTAAGGAAGATGCTTGCATTTGGGAGAACCGTGGCCTTGCACTCACTCCACATTCACACCAACCACAGCTTCTCACATGACTCATACATGACCTGTCGCTGGTTTCCAGCCACCAAAGAGACTTCCCCACAGCTGTCAAGTCGCCACAAAAAACGAAGTTACTCTGCCGGGGAGCAGCTTAAGTTAGTGGAAAGTCAACATGGTGAAGCGAAAATAGATCTGCACGCTGCTGTCCATGGGTCTGACAGATGACCTCATTGGTGGACATTAACCGGGATGAAGTTACTCAAAATTAACTGAACTTCTATCACTACTAGAACGTAGCAAATAATGATAGTGAAAGAAACGCCCCAAATGTTCCAGCATCCAGCGCATCAGAGGTGGGACCAAGTCACTGTTTTGCAAGTAACAAGTAAGTCTGAAATCAAGACAAGTCATACAGAGGGAGAGCAGTTGTTCCTGTGTTCTTATCCACCTTCAAATCATTTGTATTCAGAACATCTCCAGCAAGAGATGAACAATTCTCTAGACTTTCAAACGCTGTATCCCTGTGGATGAAAGGCAGATCTGTCGTGGAACTTGAGTGGATGTGACCGACTCCAGATTTTGGAGAAGGAGCAACTCTCTTCAAGTCAAAGGGTGGCAGTCCAAGTCAAGTCACGAGTCACTGACGTTTAAGTCCAGGTCGAGACACAAGTCCTTTGACACTTTGTCAAGTCAAGTCTACGGTTCCAAAATTAATGACTAAAGTCTGACTCGAGTTCAAACCATGTGACTGGAGTGTACACCTCCGCAGTGCGTCACCAGGAAATCTGAGCTCTTGGTTAACTTCAATTTAAACCACTTGGTGAATATTGCACCTTATGTAGCTGTGGCCTTTACCCCATGGCTGAACTCTAGTCCCACATGCCTGTCTTTCATGTGATGCACTGCAATATGTGCTTCAATTGGACCCTTCATCGGTAAAGATGCAGCGTAGATGGTCAACATCCGCGATTCTTCGGACGCAAAAGTACATGTTTCGATTTGACTCCAATGCTTGACATGACAAATACCAGGTTGTTCACACTTCCAATCAAATACCACTTGTATTAGTCTCCAGTGTGAACTTTAAACCCCCCGAAAATGTTTCGCGTGCACATAAAGACGTCACACAGACCGAGGAAGCTCAGTGGACGCTGGCGATTTTAAAGTTGCTTTCCTACCCAAGCCATCTTCCACTTGAGGAAAAGGTGAAGATAGAAAAGAGCCAGGTTTTTGGTTGTGGCCTGTGAGCTGCTTCTCTGGCACGTGAGTTCCTTCATCACGTCCCTTCAACAAGAACTTTCATGAACGTTTGCGGGCGCTCGACGATCTGTAGGTTGGATGAAAGTGACTCAAGTCAGATGCCTAAAGGTCGGATATATTTCAGGCTTAGGACCACATATCCAAGTGGCCCAGGTCGCAGTGAAAAGAATCGGATATGGGTCACTTCAGGTTGCAGTCTGAACATAGCCTTAGAGTCATGGACAGAGATCAAGGAAGATGAAGAAGAGAGTGCAGTGAGGATGGAGATGAGCGCAGTACAAAGGAAGATTGACAGGACACTGGTGAGACCCGCCGTGATGCAGTTTAGAGACTAGAGAAACAAAGAAGCAGATAGTGGAATAAGAATACCAGAGGCACATGAGAAGACGTTTGGAGTCAAAGTTAGGGAGTTTGTTTGGTGGAGAGGAGAGTCAGTGTTCGACCAAGAATCTTAGAGATAAAGAAGAGCAGAACAACCAGAGATGTTTACGGATGAGCCAAATGAAGAATAGAATAGCTGCGGCTACAGAGGACAACAAAGGTGAGGGAGACTTGCGGTGACAAGCCACGATGGG
Organism: Synchiropus splendidus; assembly: GCF_027744825.2. Taxonomy (NCBI): domain Eukaryota; kingdom Metazoa; phylum Chordata; class Actinopteri; order Syngnathiformes; family Callionymidae; genus Synchiropus; species Synchiropus splendidus. The sequence continues at coordinate 8,522,117 of NC_071334.1, read as the reverse complement.
AAATGAAATATGAAGAAGCCAAATATATAAACAAAATGAGAATAGCTTCAGAAGTCAAAGTGAAAGTGGCTAAGCGTGCGCGTCAACCGGAATAATAAAGCAGAGGAAATAATTAAAAGCTCCAAGGAACAGAGATAAATAAGTGGCCCTGAAAAAGTTAACCTCCTAATGGAAGACCATTAATCTGTTTTCTCCTGTAAATGATCAAAACTTCTTGCTGGCAATCTGAATCATGATTCTTATCGGTGAGCCAACGAGAAAGTGCTCACAAAGAGATAGAAGAAGAAAAAAACACCGTGACGCGCGGATGGGCTAAAGGCTAATTGTGTCTGAAATGAGATTTTAAGCAGCTGAATTAACAGAGAGGGCGGCGGAGAGACGGAAGGGAGGCGGTGGGAAAGCGAGCGGCGGGTCACGTCCAGATAAGGACCACAGCTCGGTGAGAGTCTGTTTGCGAAGCGCAGAAGGACGACGGCTGCCGATTAATTAGGCTGACTCACCAGAGAAAACCCTTCATTAGCGAATTCATCTTTCATTTCAGTCATTTAGGCGCTAGGCTACACTGGGCCACACTGCGTCGCTGCCTCTGAGTCCGTCCATAGATGAAATCAGTCAACACAGATGGGAGATGACGTGAATTGAAAAATGTCTGTTTCGGGCCTTTTTTTCCCCCCATTCCTCCTGGAAAACACATTCCAATGCGAAGACCTTGGTTGCTTTGAGAGCCTGTACACACCAGTTCGCACCCCGTAGCGCAATGAGTAGGTGGGGTTTACTCTATCCAAAGACACTCCCTCATGAAGAGGGGCGTCACTCCAGCAGCTGGAACTGTGCTGGAACTGTGCTGGGAGGGGGAACTGTTGAACTGTTCCTACTGCATGTTCTGAAGGAAACTTTTACTACTATCTGTAGCTTGATCTGTTGCCCCTCAACTCTCGTCTCAATCATTCCTGCGCCACATACTCTGCCCAAATCTGTCTTCGTCGTGAGGCATTTTCTCGCGCCCCGTCCACATGACAGCAGCAGGCATTGGTTTGAGATGTTTGCTCACTCTGTCCACACATTGCACTGATCTGGCATCATCCGCTGATGTCGTTTTTTTTTTCCCATCACACCAAAATCTCCGTGGAAACTTTTGCAGTCTGCCACCTCATTTTAATTCACAGACATGTGAGTTGATTTTTACCCGCCAGCGCTCCACCCACAACGTTGGCACTTGAAAATGAGCCCAGTCGCATCACTGCGAGTTCTCAGCGACTGATGGGGAACATGGGAAGCTACTGCATCTAATCTGGAAATGGCAGGAGTGTTTCTCACTTCATCGGATTCAGGAGCAGAGAAATCTGGGTGACTTTTCACCCCTTATATTCTAACCTAATGTAGACACACGTACACAAGTACAGTTTTAAAAAACAGATTTAACATGTATTTTCATGTCAATGAACTGCACCCGTCAGAAATAACCACTGATAGATCAGTCATGGTTAATAACTAATTCACTTAAGCTTGGAGAAAAGTTTGCCATGGTCATGTGAAGTTGGCGAGTGCTGGCGTAGCTTGAAGGCCAACTCACACACAGAATGGGCGGGATGACGGCCAGCTGTACCAACTAGGAGGCAGAGTTGGTGCCAACATGTACCACACTATGAAAAGGACCATTCGATGGACAGGTTTTTCCAGAGCTATAATCAGATCGTCTCTGAACAAAACTTGAATTTGGTTCGCTGCAGGGGTTTTTGTTACAGTCTTGTCTGTTGATGATGGGACAATGGAAAACATTGTACAAAGCATGTTCTCGCACTTGAGGGGTAACATATTTATCACTGTGAACCGGACAAATTACTTGGACATCACATGAGCCGAACCCGTGGTTTAACTCTAAGCAACCTACATGTTGTGACCGTGCCAAATGAATAGAGGCGCATAGAAATGAATAGAGGCTTACTCGGATGTTCTGACGTCCCTTGAATGCAGCATTACATGGGCGACCAACCTCTTATCAAGAATGGGCAGTGAGCTTCTTCTTTCTCGTTCGGCTTTGTCATGACTCTGCTCCTGTTTTGTCCCTTGAGTCATGTTTTGGTTTCTTCCGCCTCCCTCCCTGTTCCTCTGGCACACGGCTGGAGCCAATGAACCCCTAATCACCTAAGTACTTAAACACCTGGACTCCAGCAACGGGTGCCAGATCGTTCTTTCCAGTTCCTTGGACTCTCTCATTGTGTTCCCTGTGGCTATTCCTCTTGTTCCTGAGATTTGGACTCTTCTTGGTCCCCTTGGTCACTCCTCGTTCTCTTGGCTCTCCTTGTTTTTGGTCTCTCGTTCTGTGCGCTAGCTTACTTTCCTCGTTCTCTTGGCTCTCCTTGTTTTTGGTCTCTCATTCTGCGCGCTAGCTTACTTTCCTCGTTCTCTTGGCTCTCCTTGTTTTTGGTCTCTCGTTCTGTGCGCTAGCTTACTTTCCTCGTTCTCTTGGCTCTCCTTGTTTTTGGTCTCTCATTCTGCGCGCTAGCTTACTTTCCTCGTTCTCTTGGCTCTCCTTGTTTGGTCTCTCGTTCTGTGAGCTAGCTTGTTTTTGATTACTGTGTTAAACCCTGGTGCCTGAGTTTAGTGTCTTGTTTCTCCCAGTTTCCATGCGTTTCCTGTTCTCTTTTGTAGTTTATTCTTGGTTCATTGTACATTCAGTTTTTGCTTAGTTTCTCCTGGTTCGGTGACACTTTCTGTTGTGTTTTTGATGTTTGTTTAATTATTAAATATTATTTCTTACTTGCTCCTGCTTCACTGTGGCCTTCACCACTCGCACTTGGGTCCAGCGCCACGTCCTCAATACGTGGCTTTTGCTCCCTCGTTCCCTTGACCCGTGACAGGCTTCTCCCTTCAGGGGTCACCACAGAGGATCATCTTCCTCCATCTCACCCTCTGCTTCCTCTTCTCTCAAACCTACAAACTTCATGTCCTCCTTCACCCCCTCCATCAATCTCTGGACAGTTGAGCCTCAATACTTCAAATCCCCCACCTTCTTTGTCTCTCCCACCTTCACCTGTCCACTTGGCTCCCTCTCATTCACACACATGGATTCCGTCTCACTTCGGCTAACCTTCATTCCTCTCCTTTTTAAGGCAAACCTCCACCTCTCTATCTTATCTTCCACTTGCTCCCTGCTCTCACCACAGATCACAACTCAGAGCGTCTCGTAATGTTGCATGAAAATGAGCTGCTCGGTGGAGGTCGGTGCTCTCCAAGTGCTTTTTCCTGCTCGCAACGAACAAGGGTGCAGACATTAGCGCTGCATTAGCGCAGCAGCAGATGCACAACTGTTACAGTAAACATCGCAAAGTTTCTGTCTGCTGCCACATTTGTCAGCAGGGAAATCGCAATGTTTCCATTTCTGCCACAGTCAGAGAACAAATACATAAATTCACCTCAGCACGGCGTTACCTGGGAAGGAAACAGTAGCATCTGGCTACAATCCAAAATGACAAAAACGTTGGAAAATTCTACTGTACAATGAATTGGCTTTAATCACCGTAGCAAGTCATGAAGTCATCAGGGATGTTGTGACTTGGTTCTGGATGACGAAAGTAAGACTTGATAATCTGTCTTGTTCATAGTCACTAGCATGATCATGACAACACTGAACTTTTGCAGAATAATGCTGCCACCTGCTGGTGAATTTCTGCTTGGCAGCAGAGGCTGAGTTTCCCTTGAGCTGTGCTGATGGAAAGCACCTGCAGTACTTGTGGTAGAACCACCACGCTGCCTTCCTGTGGGGAGCAGGAGATGCTTGCATTTCTTCCCCACTCCCAACCAAGATGGCCCCCGCAAAACAGGCAATGGCATCAACATGGAGGGACTTAGCTGGTCCCTACAGCGCCATTGTTGTTGAAGCTACGGTAACGCGGTGCACCCAGAGGGAGGAACAGATGAACCCATGACGCCACTAGAAGAGAGATGGGCATTCATGTCACTCGCGCGGGGACGGAGTCATGACGCTCCTTAAATGATGCAGAACACGTAAAAAAAAAAAACAGAGGCCGTTGTTTATTGCAGGAGTACAGGCGTAAATATGATGTAGCATCTCCAGCTGGGCCCTCTGGCGTGTGGTCGCCATGCTAATGCTCAGTGATGGATGCGTGCAGTCGGCTTTAAAGGGAGCGAATCGGGGGGAAGAGAAACAGAAGCTGCGGTGGCTCACAGACTAATGGGCCGATTAAGAGTTTGGAGGGACGGACGTTTATTTGTCATGTGTGACTGAATGAAGATTCACTTCATTAATAAGAGCCGCCACTTACCAGAGCTGGGTGGGGTTTTTTTTGTCTTTCCACTCAGGCCCCAACAAGCCTCACTTCTCCGCAGTTAATTGTGTCTGGGGGAAGTGAAGGAAAAAAACACTAATGGAGACAAACACAACAGCTGCGTCACCAAATCTTCACACGCGGACGAGTGATGGCGGAAAAATACCACGTTCGGTCGTAATGTTACGTGGCGATCACTTCATCGGGGGGTCAGGATGTACGGTTATATCACTCCGTGCCATGGTGACATATTGAGAGTTAAATAGTACAATACACTATAAGCCACTTCATGAGCGAGTCAACTGGTGACTTTGGAGGTTCTGTTCTTCATGTCTGGGGATTTACCTTTGTGGTCTACTGGTGACACTATGGGGCCATTTTGGAATTAGTGTTTGAATATACATGAAAAATATATGCATACAGTGACCTTAATACTGCAGCACAGAGAGTGATATAAAACTATAGAAAACCAAACATGAGAGCAATGTGACTGTGACCTGAAGTCTGGAGGAAGTGGACCAAGAGCAGGTCAATAATCCGCTTGAAGGTCTGAGAAGTCAAAAAGGAAAAGGCTCATGAAAGAGACATTTTTAAGACTTACAAGTCAACAAATAGACACATTTTTTAAATGGGCGAAATATTTTTATACTACTTTCTATCTGTTGTAGCGTCATTTTAGAAGTGGCTACATTTTTAAAGGGGCCCTATGTTGCTTTTCCATGTGAGCAAGATGAAACCTAACATGAAGTGGAATGTGAAACGTTCATCCATTTAGGTCACTTGACAGCACAAATTGGACGGCTGGACATGTTTCACGTTTATCTGATCTGTTGAACAAGCGCCTGAAAGCAACCCACTCACTGACCCCAGGATCAATGACACGTAATGACAAGCAGCTGCACCGATCCCAAACTTTTGTTTTTGCTAAATAATGGAATGAAATAATGTCGAGTGTGAAGAAGCCGTCCAACCAACGTTCATGGCTCTGAACATTTACACCACAGTCAGGATTCATCTTCCCCTGGAGCTGCTGCCAGGGAAGTGAATGCAGGATTTTGCCACGTACAGCAGCAAAACATTCCTTTTAGATGAATAAAAGTGTGACTATCATGGCTTCCACAACAACAATAAGAACAAACATATGAACTGAGAAACTCTCCTCAAATCAGCTCCTCAATCTGGAGACATCATGTGTAAGACATGTGAGTTGGTCTTGTTTTTCTAACAAGGTTTGTCAAGGCTGCTCAGGATTCGTTGATGCCAACATGTACCCTTTTAGTATGTGAGTTTCCATGACTGAACAAGAACAAAAAAACGTACCCCTTTAGGAGGTGACGCCAAAAAAAGACGGAAGAAAGGAAGATAAATTTAGCATTTTTAACAAGAGGTCCGTGTCCTCTGAGTGTCCCGTGTTCTACGACACACTTTGAAGGAGGTGTAACACGTACCAACGTCACTCCCCAACACACTGGTTGGATCGAGGCGGTGCGACACACATCTTCCTGAAGCTGTTTGGCTCAACCTTGATGACCGCACTGGCCCACACAGCAGGGAATTCGCTCTTGTTCCCACCACTCACAGATCCTTCCTCAAACCTCTGTACTGCTGTCGAGGCTGGAGCTGTTCATTAAGATCTGGTATCTCCAACACCTCCTTCCCTTCCCCTTCATAAGAGCCGGGGTGTTGACAGATGGAGCGAGGCATTATAGGGCCGCTTCACTGATGTGATTTACTTTGCAGAAATGCTGGGAAAGATTAGAGCTATAATGGAGTCTGTCATATCAACCAGCTTGTCAACATTATTGCCACTTCCAGCTGTAATTACATTCCGCCGGGTTCAGTGATATCCATGTGTGTACATGTTCCCGGCGACCATCAAAGGCCACGGTGGAGAGGGAACCGACTGTTCTGACCGTAGACCCTCAGCATCTGCTGGATTGAAATGGGACCCACATCTTTCATCACTCTCTGACAAACATGTCCGATAGCGTTTCACTCTGCAGCAGTGAAAACATTTGGAGTTACGTTGGAAGCATCATCCATGTTCTTACCACTGAGAAGCTGGAAATTGTGACACTCGTGGCCACAGGCAGGTTTTTAGCTAGGAGGGCGTCTGCAAAAGATGACAAAATGGACGCCCGATTCTCGACCGTAGTTTGGCCGTCAGATGCCGCCATATACCAGTAAACAGCTGACTCGAACCAACGAGATTGAGGAGTGCAATACTTTAATAAACAAACAAAAATCGAACACGAACAATAATCGACCACCAAAACCTGGAGCGAGGAACAGATGGGGAAGAAAGCCTGGAGATAAGCGAATCAAAGTCAAGCCTAAAAGCAGGGAGAACAAAAACGCACTCACAAGGCCAAAAAAACAGAGAGTGTTTGGTGGTGGAAATACACACCACACCAGGGAGAAAAACCAGCGAACGCAAAATGTGAGTAAACAAATACTAAAACCTAAGAAGGTGGCAGAAAACTAAACGCATGCATGATCCAATACTATCGACAACAAGAACGACAAAAACAAGGGGGCGAACTTTACGGGAAGAAGTGAAGCAACCCTCTGGCACAGCAGGCTGGAACCAGGAAGTAGAAGAAGGGAAGGTCGATTTGGAGAATTGGTCCGAGCCGTGTGCCTGAAACACTGGAGGAGGGCTGACAAACACAAGACAGGAAACAGAAAAATAACTGGGGAACAACACAATAAAAGCACTGACATGGAAGATGAGAGTTTTACCTTTGAGCTCAGGCCTACCTTCACCAGGACAGGACTTGCTGTACCAACTAAGAGGCACTGTGGAAGCAGGACTGGGTGATATGTACAGTACAACCTGAATGGACGTCTCAGGTGCCAACATCTATGTTACCGTTGATGGTTGCATGTGAGATGCGAGTTGTGTGCAGTCCAGGCCACTTCCGACAATATTGCTTCATCAAATATTTACTTTGAGATATACTGAATAGTCTTTTTGTCAGTCTCTTACTGCAGAAAGTTTGGTCGCTATTCGGCTTGTTGTCACAGTCTATTTTCTCCTGTTCATAACACATTTTCACCAGACTGTTTCACACCTGCCGGTGCGACACGCAGCAGGTTAGCAACACCCCCTGCTTCCTGTCACTAAGAGGCGAAGACTTGCGCACGAGCGTGGGGAAAATATGCCGCTGCAATCTTGCCTTTCACCCAGCAACGCTCGAGTTCCTCGCTCGCGTCCTTCCACGTCCTCGTGCTTCCCCTTGGCTTTACCTCAGGCTGAGTTCAAGTGGAGAAAAAGTCCAACTCTGGTGTTGTTAAAGTTATTGCCAAGCTGGCACCTTCCCAGTTCCTCTGCTGCGACACAGCAGAAGGCGCCTCAGAATGTTAATGGTCACCCTGATCCGGGGAGGATGACGCCGACTTGGCATGTCCAGCCAGTGCGTGTGTGTGTGTGTGTGTGTGTGTCCGCTTTAACTACTCCTGGACACGACACAGATTTCTTGTTCCTCCAATCTTTCAATGACCTTCTCTTTTCTGTGCCGCTCTGTCCTCACAGGGCTTGGTCCAAATTTCAGATTGCTCCTCTCCAGACAGCCAAATTGAATCCTGTTAGTGCGGGACAGATACTTTTAAAGCAGCTATCAATGATCTCATCCTGTGGCTTATTTTTAGCTGCTGGCAAACGAAGAGGAGTGTTTTAATGGGGGACATTTTTGCTGTGTCCTTTTTAGTGGAGAGAAAGATTTAAGTGGTTTTGTGTTTCTAACTCGCAGGAATCGTTGAAACACCAGAGAAAAGAAAGGTGCTTTACCATCGGAGGAGCTACTTATGGCTTGAGAATTTTGTTTCAAGACTCAAGTGAGGGGCTGATGAAGCTTCATGAAACATTGTAAAGCAGACAGCGCCATCTAGAGGATTCTGGAAATGAGAACGGAGCTCCACAAAGTGTACTAGTAGACAACCACCCGGTGGAGACAAAACTGATACCTGGTTATGAGAGTGCTAATATTAGATCTTCTGTTCTTCTTTCTTTCTTTCTCTTTCTCCCTTCAGGGGTGGCCACAGCAGATCACCTTCCTCCATCTCACCCTGTCCTCTGCTTCCTCTTCTCTCAAACCTCATGTCCTCCTTCACCACCTCCATAAACCTCCTCTTTGGCCTTCCTCTCCACCTTCTGCCTGGCACTTCCAACCTCAACATCTTCATCTACCAATGTACTGGCTCTCTCTCCTCTGTACATGTCCAAACCATCTCCATCTAGCCTCTCTGACTTTGTCTCCTAAACACCTGAGCACATGTGCTGTCCCTCTGATCCTATCATCATCCTGCTCACTCCCAGAGAGAAGCTCAGCATCTTCATCTCTGCTACCTCCAGCTCTGCCTCCTGTCTTTTCCTCAGTGCCACTGTTTCCAAACCATCCAACATTGCTGACCTCACCTCCCTTTTGGACACTTTCCCTTTCATCCTTGCCGACACCCTTTTGTCACACATCACACCTGACACTTTTCTCCAATGATTCCATCCTGCCTGCACCCACTTCTTCACCTCTTCCTCACACTCTCCCTGGACAGTTGGGCCTCAGTACTTAAAATCCCCCACCTTCTTCATCTCAGCGTCCTGTAACTTCACCTGTCCACTTGGCTCCCTCTCATTCTGTTACACTTTGTAAAATAGCTCAGAGCATCACACTGCTGTTTCCTCCATCAAAACTACTTAGACAGAAACAATAGAGACCAGATGGTTCACACCTCAGTGTCAAACCGCAACCATCATTTTCACCTCTCCCTTCTCTGACTGCAGCGAGGAACTTGAAATAATGAAAAACTGAAAGAGACCTTGGTCACAGTCTCACGATCGTAAATCCAAAGTATTTAGTGTGATGATGGATGGTCTGGTGTGAGAAGACCTGGAAGATACGGATGATTGATGTAAAATGAATCCAAAGCCAGAGAACTGTAGAGACACATCCAGCACATCAACCTTGGCTTCAATGTTGGCTCCGTTCGCTCCCTGTGAAAGTACAGTTTTAAAGTCCAACCTAATCTCATCTAAAGAGTACGAGGTGAACTGGCGCCACCCATCCAGTCGCTGTCTTAGAAGCACCAAAGCCAGCTGTTTCCGCCGTCAATCTGCTCAGGGGCGGAGCTAAAGTTAGTGGAACATCAACATGGCAGAAGTGTCTCCACTTGTCTACAGTGGAAGAGCTGTGCGTCAAAGCAATAAAACATTTGGACGCTGCCGTCTCTGGATGCATCAGATCCTTGAGAGGACGTCGGCTCTGTGAGCTGGCGGATTCCCACAACTGCTGCTATCAGCTTCTCTTCCTGCTGCTGCCTGAAATGTGTGGCCTGAAAAACAACCCTGTCGTCCCAAACATGTCCCTCCGCCACTATCATGTATTTGTCCGATATGGTCACAGCTCCACATGTAAATCACACTATTGTCACGCGAATGGTGTTTGGCATGAGTTGAACTGGACACACAGTGGGTACTGGTTAGTGCTTCCACCTCATGCTTGCATGTTCAGGTGTGGGTTTACTGCAGGCACATACAGAGGCAGCTTTGTCTATGTGAGCCCCATGCAGGCGACCTGCTTAGGGAGTCCCCTGCCTCTTGACCAGAGTAGCTGGGAGAGGCGGCTCTAGCCCCCTGTGAAAACTGGAGCATTATATTTAGGATAAACGATTTATTTATATTATATTTATATTATAAACTGCACAATTTAGTGATAGTTATCTAGTTATATTCAGTTATTTAGGGACTCGCTCTGCGTGCTTCCTGCAGTGGACAGGAGACACCCTGAACAGGTGGACACTCACACCAACGGGCAATTTATAGTCACCAAATCACCTCTTTTCAGACAGTGGGCGGGAACAGGAGTGCCCAGACAAAACCTAAAACCTGACTCACGGGGTGCTGCACCCTCACCTGACTCTGACCCACCACATGCTGGTCAGATGAGTCCTTCAGCAGCCCGTACAGTCTCCTGCTTCAGCCACTTACTTACAGCTTCTTACTGCTGCAAGCTCTTTGCCAGACTCCCACTGAGCCTCACCTCTGACTCCCACCGTCCTTCAGTAGCCTTATCGTAAAACAAGCTACAAAGAATGGACACTTCCACTCGACGCAGAAAGCTCTTCCATCCTGTTCCCCCACTTCAGTTAGCAAGCTCTTTCCTTTCAGGCACTTTGTCGACGGTTTGTCCCCAGGGACGGTGAACTCTCTGAGGGCAACCTGGACCAAAGACCCAGGTAGTTTGTAGCAATTTCCAGTGGGAAGATTGAGTCCTTGGCAAATCCCAATTTCCTATTAACACCAGCAGCTTTTCTTCTACGTGGACGAACACAGGACACTTGAATGCAGTACTGTAGTAGCGTGTGACAGGTTGCCAGGGTTGTCCTAAAGTACACTATGTTCTGCAGTGGCCTGAGTCCAGCTCGAGCTTATTAAGCCGTCTTCATGCCTCACCTCAGGATTTTTGAAGTTGCTGCAACAGTAAAACTTACAAGTGAGTAAACACAAGACAACAAAAGTGGCGACTAGCAACCCACTTTAATACCTATGAAATCTGATCATATAGGACTTGAACATTGATGTGTTTTTAATGCTATGGAGGAAAAAAAAAAAAAAAGACTTCACATTTACAAATTGGAATCACATTACAGAGATCATGTGACGATGCCATCAGGTGAGGTTGGAAACTTCAGTTCATCAGTAGTTTGAGTCTGAGCACCTCTGCAGCAGAAAATGAAGCTCAATAAAAGGATTTTGTCCAGAATGAAAAAAGGACAAGTTTGTGCGCCGACGTCCAATGTGATAAAAGACAACCATAGAATATACAATATCGATTTTATACAAAGTATGATAGATTTTTTTTCTTTTTTAGCTTGAGGGTTCCTACATTTTCGGACTCTTTCCTATCAGCTGGGGTCATGATGAACAGGAGAAATGATGTAGGAACCCTGAGAGACTGGTGGAGCCGCCAACACCAAGACATCGATACATAGCTCTCGTCCCTTAACGCGTTCTCTAAAGTGACTACTATTGTTTTGCATTCAATACATTTATATCATCCAGTATAGAACATTTAAATACTGACTTCCTGCTACGACACACTTAAAGCCTGTTTACCTCTTGCGATCTGGCAAATATACAACTCGGTGTTTTCATGAGTGAACGTGTCCACTAGACTGTCAAAAGTGTCTCACTTGAAAAATAGATTCTGCTGGTTAATCGATTTAAAAAATAAAAAAAAGAGAGAGATAAATAGACCCGACTGAAAATAACTTAATTCCTGTAAAAATACCAGGAGTGTGCTGTTATAGTTTCGAAGCAACGAGGTAAAGAGTTGACACCACCCAGGTGTGTTCAGATCATATATAATAGAGAGGAAAGAAACACAGCAGCTGAAAGACAAAGCGATCTGAACGAAAGTCAACATGACTATGGTACCACTGCAAGTAGATTATTCTTCAAACAAAACATGCATTTCAGAGGTCATGAGTGGCCGTGAGCTGGTTGTGTCCGTGATATCTGTCTCTTAGCTTAGGTTCCCACCTCCCTGGGTCCAGAGTTATCAAAGAAGAGCGTTCTCGGTTTAATACAGGGCTTCAGGGCCATTGTCCTGAGGGAAGTGCGAGTTGAGAAGCGTCTCCATGTAGGAGACGTAGTTGCTGCTCGGTGTGTAGCCCTCAGACAGGTGCTGCAGAGGCAGTGGAGGGGGGGACGGGGCCGACAGGAGGGGATCAGAGTTCAACCTGGCCTTGAAAGGGACTGTCTGGGGGGTAAGGGTGGGGTCTGACAACAAGCTCGACTCCATCAGCGGGTCGACCACCTGAGTGTCCATTGGAGTTTCCATCTCAGTCTGAAGGCTGCGGGCGGCAGTGGGGATGCCAGGGGAGGTGAGCTGTGAAACACTGTGCAGTTCCGTCTGGGTTTTTGGGGGCGGGGGAGTGGGAGGTTCGGGCTTCTTGGAGACGTTGCTGCGCCGGGTGGTGTTGGAGGGCAGGCGCCGACGCTTGGCTGCTTTGGCCTCGTCCTCTTGGGGAGTCTCCTCCTGGGGAGCAGCAATGGCCTGAGGAGAGTGATGCATCATAAACTCAGCTCAGTCGCACACACAAGCTACTACAAGTGTCATCATGGGAGGAAGGAGGACAACTCTGCTGAACCCCATGGAAAAGACGTGGATATACAGAGGTTAATGTTGGAGATGTTACGAGCAACACCAAAGCTGTAAAAATGCTGCTCAGGAAAGACGTTGAGTCAGGACACTGGAGGAACGTGAACAGGCCTTGGGCATGTTTCAGGAGGGTTCGGGTGCCATCATTCCACCGGTGGCACCAGCCCCAGTCGTGCTGCACGATAACTGCTTAAACATCGCCATCGTGCAGCGCGCATGTGCGACAGTGACGTCGCAGGGCAGGGCCATATATTCCAGACTTTCACACTTTCATCTCGCTTCACTTAAATGTCACTGAGGTTTCAAATAGAGAGTCACTCTGTGTGGGATGAGTTAGAACTCTCCAAAAGAAAATCTACCTCAGATACTACTATTCTGGATCATCTAGTGGCCTGTACTGCGCCGACCGTGCCTCGCTGTTACCATCACGGAGCGTGATATGATGACACTTTAAGCAACGAGATCAGGATCTCTTTGCTGCAGTGAACACAGACGTGTTTCAACAACTGACTACTACTACTACTAATACTACTAATACTTATAAGTACTAGTACTACTACTAATGCAAAACTCAGGAACTCGATCTGCCAGCTCTCTCCCTGGTAGTTGAATGACAGTAATTTTTGGTTTTGGTATGTATTTCCCATATTTTTTGTCATTTTTATCTACTTTTCTTTAGATCCACTTGCCAGAATCGACATGAATCTGGTGGAAATTCTTGTTAGTTTGTGTTAACATCGCAATATATATATTGCCAAGAAGTAGAAATCTCAATCCGTTTTTTTTCCCCAATATTGTGCAGCCCTCCGGTTTCCTCCCACAGTCCAATGACACGTGCACTAGGTTAATAGGACACTATTTGGACTGGCAACCTGTCCAGGGTGTATTCCAGCCTCTGGCCCGATGACTGCTGGGATATGCTCCAGCTCTCCACACAACCCTGACCAGGACTCAGCGCTGGTTAACAATAGATGTATGTGTTTGTTCCCGGGTCCCTCAGATTTCAATCCATACATGTATCCTATAAACACCATCTCTAAAGCAGCAAAAGAGTTTAAAAACATATTTGATCAAAATTCACTTTCTTTTTTTCAACAAAACGATGAGACTGCATGCTGAAATGGAACTCAATATACCAGACGCTGCAATGTGTGAGGCAAGGAAGAAAAAAAAGAAGCTCTTTTGAAGATAACAGTTGTGCACAAAGATTCTTCAAAGGGGATTTAAAGTTCCCCCAGAGATGTTTCCACACAGATGCCAGTGGTATCAGCTGTGTATCCATTTTTCAAAAAGAAATAAACAGATTTTTAGATTCAATTAAAAACTCATAGACCAGTTGCCACTTCTGTTTTCACACTCCAGGGACTTGCCTCCATTCAGATTTCAAATTTGACTTCAAAGCAGCTTTTTTTCCAGCCATGAATTTAGCATTTGGTGTCAGATAAGCGGTGATAACGCTTTCAACAGACCGGCGTTTAATAGGTGGGAAGGACAGATAGTAACTAACTTACCAGGCGAGCCCGGACCCTCTTGGGCAGGTCCTGCTCCAGCTGGTGGATCTCAGATGCCTTTAACATCAGCTGGCTTTTGTCCTGAAACTCCACCTGGAAACAGGAAACACCAACCTAGATGAGAACATTGAGGTTTGCTTGCCTGCTCTCTGTGTTATAATACACCATTAATACACTGTCGTCGGCCATTATTATCTATTAATGCAGTATTACTGACAGGAAAGGTAATGTTTTGACATTTTTTGTCTTGAGGACTACAGAATAAGCTCTCAACATTCAAATGAACGGCCAATAATGTTAACTTTTTAACCCTTAAACCAAAATGTTTCGAGCTCGTAACTCATGAGAGCCTGTCTACAAAGCAGGTCTTCCCTTACTGTCCTCTTCTGACAGCAAAACACTCTGCAATTCTCAGCGTGTATTTTGCAGCACTGAAGCTTGCTTGTTGGTGCCAGAGTGCATCACAACTGTGAGTCTAGAGGGACAGCACCTCTTTGCTGCTACATATTAGACGATGAAAGCTGTTAAACAAAGCGCGCAACTCTGCACAAGTTCCCAGGTTCACGACAGTAGAAGGACCTTCAGCAGATGGAGAGAAGGTATTTGCTCATGATTGTACCTGGTAGCAGGTGTGGGTGTGCGGCCTGACATAAGTGGCATTGAGCATTTGACCGTCGACCGTGCTGATGACAATGGACTCGCCATTGTTCGGGGGGCCGCTACGCAAGCAGTCATGACTCTGTAGGCACAAATACACCTTTGTTTAGAGCAGTCCCTGAAATCTCCATTGAAAAAACACCATGTTTAGACGTATGAATTATTCTAAACCACGCAGTTATATATCATCACGCTTTAATGACTCACCATGACATTTTCCGGATGAAGGTTGTCACAATACGAGCCATCATCAAAGTTGACTTCATAGAACGTCTGCGTGGCTATTCCGATGATGGTACAGTGGTAGTACCAGCTGTCTGCGCTACGGCCTATCACCCGCTGCCCCAGCTCCAGACTTGGGGAGCTTTTGGGAGCCGCCCTCGCCTGAAGAAAGACAGACATGTGCCAGGTTAGCTCCAAATGCGCAGAAATTCTGAGGGGTTTCCAAGGTTGAAGACAAAATTTAATAAATGGGGAGATTTATTGAGGCAAAATCTGAAGATGGTGGCAGACAGAGGCCGATCGTGGGAGACAGAGGCGTCTTACCTTTGGCGCCCCCCGTTTATGCTTGTGACAGGTCACTGCCAACAAGTAGGGCCAGTCGGCGGGCACCATCTTGACTCCGGCGATCTGAGCGCAGGTGACGTGGAAAGACGTGGAGCAGTTGTCATGCGAACACTGGATACACGCGCCGTGGTTCTGGTTGTCGCTCTTGCGTTGGCAGAATGCGCACATCTGCAAATAAACGCTTTTCAATAACTCCATATTTCCTTACAAAAATGGGTTGGTACACATTTTAAATGTGCCGGTCTGAACCCCTTCCATGAACTGACTGCCATCAGTTCTGTGTTTTCTTGCATCAGCTGTTCAATTCTGCCGCCGTATAATCACACAAGGAATATTTTATTCTACCTCCAAGCTCCATCTTCAATCATTTCCACCTGTGCCGTGTGGAAATGCAAGTCTGTCAGCTGCAGAACACATTTCAAAAGTGCTATTCTGACTTTAAAACCTTATATGCAGCACTTCAAGTAACATCACAGTCCTCTTTTTGTTCATAACTTAAAGAAAGCAATTTAAATGTTGTGGAAATGTGAGCAGAAATGACCACTAACTCCTTCAGAAGGTTCTGACCTTCTGACTCAACTTGGATGCAAACCCTGCTCAAACTTCTTACACAGGTTGGAACAGTGAAGACAAATCGGCGGCATTATTTGTGGATGTGTAGCAATAAACCCCGCTTTACATGCAGGATCACTGCGCGCCCGTGAGAGCAAACAGAAGGGAGAGACGGCGAACGAATAATGAAAGACGAGTCGCACTCAAAGACATGGCACCAGCGGGGAAATTGCCTCCAGCTTGCGGGATCGATGTAGTTCATTTCCCACAGTGAGAGATGACACTTGATTATTCTGCTGTTGCCTCAGCACATTCACTTCCCTCAACATCCTGCAAATACGCCGTCCGTACATCAGGGGGGCGAGGACGACACATAGACGCTCATCCAAGCCAACAAGGACTCCAGAACTGATGCACAACTGTCTGTGTTTGGGCAGCTCAGGCGCTTCATCAACATTTCATAGATACCTTACTAGAATTTGGAGTAGTGAAAGCAGACTTACTAGACTCCTGCGGGTTGGGGGAACGTCGGTCACATCCACAGGCTCCCGCTCAATGGCATTGACGAAGCGAACTTCTGGCACAGCGATCGCACAGATCACATGGACCCATCTAATAACATGGAAAACAAGAAGACAGAAACATTTGGGTTTCAAGTCAGTGAAGGGACCTGGTTCAGATGTACTACCCAGCTCTATTGTTGATACTTAGTGGATATCTTTGATGTTCATTGCGTGTCTTTAACAGAGGCTTTTAGCTAGGATATTGAAACAGGGCGTACAAAGCACCGCCCCCCCAATTTGCTTTGTAAAAAAACAAAGCTGTCTATTTGTACCACAACAACTTGATCAACAACAAATAAACGTTAACAGACATGAACTGCCACAGTTACACTCCCCTGGGCAATTGTTTTACTTGGCTGAACCTGATTCATTAAAAATAATATTAATAACATTTTTATCATGATTCTTTCTCTTACTACAAGTCATGGTGCGTACAGCCTTGTGTACATCTTTTTTCATATATTGATGCAAGATAAGCAGCTGCATCAGCTGTGATGGTTTGCTAAACTTTCACAACCACAACATTCATTCATTCAAACAATACATATATAAAGGCTTGTCGCTTGATTCAAT
Organism: Synchiropus splendidus; assembly: GCF_027744825.2. Taxonomy (NCBI): domain Eukaryota; kingdom Metazoa; phylum Chordata; class Actinopteri; order Syngnathiformes; family Callionymidae; genus Synchiropus; species Synchiropus splendidus. The sequence continues at coordinate 8,505,246 of NC_071334.1, read as the reverse complement.
CGATAGAACTACTTGAATTTTGATCCCTGATGAGCTATTTTGCTCTCATTCTGAAAGGGCTGTGTGCTTGTCTGCTTGCTGCAGGGGGGTGTCATGTCCTTTACTGTTGCTGCGACGAAACACTGAATTTCCCCACTGTGGGACAAGTAAAGGCTATGTAATGTAATTGAATTAGATCTTCAAGAACACAGTTTTATAAACCTTGAGGTGTGATTCTAGAAAAGGAACTGTAATTTAAAATGGTAATTTAATATGTTTTTTTAAAGTGTAAAAAGAAAATTGAGTCTAGGACAGACAAATGCACGTTTTTTTTGCACCATTTAACACAAATAGTTTGGGTCCAACAATGTGCAGCCAGTGTCAAACAGAAGCAACACACAGAAGAGCACGTCTTGTTCTATAGTCTACAGAGCCTCATTCATAGCAGATAATTTCACATTATACGGAGACCTGCTACAGACCTGTCATCTGTGGTCTTCTTTAACGCTCCGCCTCTTAAATTGCAGAGACAGCACTCCTGGAAAAGAGCAGAACTTTATTTCAATTCCACATCAAACATATAACAGCTCTCCAATTGCAATGTGGTTTCAGAGATCAAGAAGGAGCAGAGAGAAGAAAAAAACTTTCTGCCCACATTTAACGCCTTTCCTTTAGCCAGACAGTTTTTTTTTTCAATGAAATCCATTGTGATTTGCAGAGTCTAAGTGATTATTGTTAGAGCATGAATAGTAATTACTTGGAAAAATATGATGAGTGAATCATTAGGAAGAAGTAATGATTGCCTTATTACTGGTGTTTTGTACGTTAGCCTGACTGACTGCTTCTACTCACCACCGTCCAAGCAGCCGCTGCACATCTGGCGCACGTCCACTCGTCCCTGACAGAGTCTGGTTTGACACCATAACAACCTGATGGCAGCAGAGACAGTTACAAGTTAAAACAAGTTTAGTCTCCGACAGCACCTCGCCCAGAGGAAACACGTCACTAGTGAGAACTTCTGCAGCGTTAGTTTGTCACTTAAATAAGCCTCATGTTTGCTTCTCAAGGAAGCTAAATGGACCGTGGTGCGGCTGATGTTGACAGCTGTTATTTCTGCTTCACAACCTCAAGTCGATATTCTGCTGCTTCCTCCGCTGAGGACCTCCAAGATGAGTATTAAAGTGAGGCTCTTGAAGTTAGGGGTTTGTAAGACATCTGCACACGTGTGGCAAACACTTTATAAATTAGATCACCAAAAACAATTGTGTGAGACTGGGCTGCAAGGCAGCATATATAACTTCTAATGTAATACAATAGAAAACAAACTTGTCTAGTTTTCCTTTCCTTCAACTAAACCAGCAAGTCAAAGTATAACCTCAGTAAAACTGTGACTGAGTATACATGGGTTGCTGCATGTTGGGGAAAAGGACACAGTACTCTAATAACATAATTGAATATAACAATTTCAAGCACCCCTGCAATTATGGGTTGGAAGTACAGTTGGGTTGGAAGTACAGTTTAACATCAAAACATGATTCTTTAGCCTAATGACGTCTGTGATCTACACATGTCAAAGGTCAAAGACAAGGTCAAGTTTATTTATAATGCTTGTTTCCATAGGCGCTGACATAAGTTCTTTACATTACAAACAACAATTGCCATAAAAACACTCAATCCAGAAGAACTGGAATATAACACAAGTTAATAAATGGACAGTTTGTTTTAAAAAACCCAGGGCAAAAGTAGCCCTTATCTGTGCAGTGCTAACATCAGTTGGGAGACTGATCCAGAGTCTGGGTCCAGCCACGTCAATACTACATGCATGGCTTCACACTTACTGGCATGAACTTGCATGTGACAGGAGGAGCAACACAGTAGCATACTGCTGCCGTCCTCTCCGATGTGATGGTTGGTGGGCGGCGGTTCACTCTTGCCGGTTTTGAAGCACATCTCAGGGACCAGTGGACGAGTTTGGATGCCATGACGGGGGGTTGAATGCCACTGACCTTCCTCCTTTATCAGCTATAAAGATCATCAGAGAGGATTAGCCACAACCAAAACAGTAAATTCATAAAACCTTTCTTCAACATGCATACAGCCACACAAGAATTTAATCGGCTCTATTTGATGTGCTATTTTCCACTGCATACCTTAGTGTAAGGACAGAAGAGGCAGCACACAGCGCAGTAAGGCTGGAGACCGGACACTGCGGCGTTGAAGGATTTCTCTGCCAGGAAGTTTGGTGAATGATTCTGCCAAAGATGCTCCTGTTTCTTCATGTCACTCTCCAGCGGCACAGATAAGTCTGTGTAGAATCACAACAGCATTTTTGTCGCGAAAGAGGAGACCAACGCCAGCATTTCTTTTCACTGAAGCAAACTTCTGATATAACAGGCAGAGTAACAAGGAACAGGCATCAACAACTCCCTCTTCTGCCTCCACAATCAATTTTGCTCCAGAGCCACTGATCCAGATCATCGCTAAACCTCGAAAGAAAGCGGGGGGTCTTTACAGAAGCCTCCCCCTGTTCCTCCCACCAAAGCTTGTCTCCTTGTCTCCCATCAACCTATCTGAAGGACAGGCCTCAAGTTTGGTCCCCTGCCTCGGACTTAAAGTGACTTTGAAAGCAGGTAATTGGACGTCATGATCCCAGGATCAATAAGTGTCCATCAGAAATGAAAAGAGAAAGACGGCTTGGGCAGGTGGAAAGGGAGGCTTTACAGTCTGGATTTGATTATTCCACCGGGAGCTTTGGTTCAGTCTGGTTTTCCTCAGGGTCAATAACTGAACAACAAGGTTTTCTTGATTTTAAATTTGATATGGGAGAAATTTCTATTAAAATGCATAATTTTGCATTACAAAATGGAGATCTTGAAACTGATTTTTCTAACAGAGAGCATCAATAGAACAAGGCGAACCTCTGTCACTCTCTGGCTCTTGCTTCACAATAGACAGAGGGGACCTCATCGGTGGCTTGCTGAGGGGGTGGCGGCGACTCTTTTTGACCTCCGTTGGCATCTTCATCTTGGGGTACTGACAAGAAGAGAATATCTTGTTTATATTGTTTATTATTCGTCACAATATGGTTTCATTATTGCAATATGGCCCAGTTATTTATATATATATATTTTTATCCCAAACACCAAAGGTTATAGTGTACACCTGTGAAACAAACTTGGTGGTCCAGAAACTGACAGCAAATCAATTCAAGTCTCAATTCTATATCAAGTGTCAGTGCAGTAATGGCAGCACATTTGTGCAGTATAATGGACTCTGACACAACAACCTGTCACAAATCAAAGGACAAATCTAATCGACTATCTGTCTCCCGGTCAAGGACTGCTTTACCTGTGAGGTGGTCATGTCCAGCTTGCTGTCAGGGAGATCAGGTGCATTCAGTTCCGGGGGATTCGGCCCCTCCTCCTGGCTGACGTTGAAATCAGCCGTTGCAAACTTCTCAAATGCTTCTTGAAATCCGGTGACAGCCGTCATATCAGACTCGTTCAGATTCTCGGGTTCAATGTCCCAGTCAGAGTCTAGTTAAGAAGAACACAGTGCAGAAGAGACCAATAAGATCCATGATGCATCTCAGGTATGTACTTGTTCTGAAGATGTGTTCGAATGAACCCGAAGGATTAATAATAAATGACAACTTGAATAATAAATCAGACCATTAAAAGACATGTCGATTCACCAGCCATAATTCACCCAAGCTTATGTTCACGACATCAGAAAATGAAAAGACAATAAAAAGAGATTCCTCACTGTCGAAGGCAAGTGGCTTGGGGGCTTTAGCAGCAGCCTCGGCTGCCTTCTTCTCCTCCAGCTCGATGGCCTGCAGGGTCATGAAGGCCTCTCGGGCCATACGCTCCTCCCGCTCTCGCTTCCGCTGGGCCTCGCGCTCTTCCACCTGCCGCTGGTACTCTGCGGCATCCAGCTCGATCCCCTCCTCTGCCAGGACTTTCACTTCATCCAGCTTCAGGCGACGCAGAAGCTTCATTTTGTGCATAGCTCTGTGCGACACAGGAGGAGAAGAGCCTCAATACACATTTTATTTTCATAACAACCTAAAGAACAATGTGAGTATTTGGTGTTGCAGTTGAGACCACCTAACCCAAGACATCGTCATGACCAAAGTGAATACAGAACATATTCAGCTGTTTGCCAATGGAAATCCAAATGAACCGACAGAAGAGCAATTAAAGAGCAAAAAAAAAAAAAAAACGTTAGCTCATTTCTAATCAGCCCCGAAAGTATCGTCCGTTTTAGACTTTCTGTTTACAGATGGACGGGCAGAGAGACATAACCTCCATAATTGATGGAGGTAATTCTTTATCAGAGCGAGTTTGTGAGAAAATTCTATTTTTCCCTCATCTCTGACGTAAAACAAAAGACTTCATTGGTTGAGTTTTTAGCAAAAAACACAGCAGATGTGGTCGAGACTGGCCGTGACAAAAAGCATGGTCGAGACAAGTACGGTCGACTTGGAGACAGACTTTGAAAGTGTGGAACACGGGTTGGTAAATCAGTACGCAGAACCAGTATCTGGTATATCATATATATATATATATATATATATCAGTATATGCATGGATTGCCCAGGCTAAACTTGAAATGTTAAAATGTGAAATCTGGGGTAGAGGTGTCATGTTTGATCGGCACTGCAGTTTGGTAAAGCAGCACCTAAAGTGTGTTTCCTGTATCATTACCACAGCATGTAAATATCACCATCAAAAGGGATGTGTCACCTTCGGAGCAGCTTAGCGCGGTAAGTGACACGGTTCTCTCTCCAGCGCTCCAGTTCTGGGCTGCTGAGTTCGGTGGACTTCAGGTGGTCCAACACGGTGACGTCTTTCCCCTGCTTCCACAATTCATAGCGATCTGGCTGCAGGCATCGCACAAACACGTCCATGGATATCTTGACCATGTCCTTCCGGCAGGTGCACTGGAGGGAAGACAACGGACAAAAACTCAGGCAATCAGCATAAAACAATAAGAATAGCATTTTAGGGCAAGGTTGAGCAGCTCAAAGGCAGGATGCAGGTGCCTCCGGAGCATTAATAGTAGTAGGGTTTTCACACTGGTGCAACTTTAAACAAATATATACTTGAATGATCAAATATCCAGTTAAATACAGTCAGATATTAAGTTCCACCTCGGTAGAGACACGAGCAAAGATGTTGAACACACCGTTTATCCAATAAAAATAAAGAACTATTACAGTGGTGCCTCGGTTCTCGACCACAATCCGTTCGGCCGTTGGAGAAGCGATTTGTTCGAAATCCGAATTGATTTTTCCCATTTCCCCTTATAATTAATAGTCTTTTGTAGGAGTGAATGTAGAGTGTGTGCTGCAGGTGCGCTGTTTCTCTATGTGTGTGGCCGCTGCATGTGGGAGGGGTTGCCGAGTGAGTGACGTCTCTCCAGAAGTGAAGAGGTGCCCGGTGCGTGTCCAGCTCTGGATGTGCGCTTCTGTGCAGTTTGGCTGTGACAAAGTCATAAACCAAGTCACGCTCTGTCCCAGACTCGCCTCATCCCTGTCCCAGCTCCAGCCCACAACAGGACATCAAACCCTGGAGGAGAGGTGTGGAGAGCGAGCACCTCACCTGTGACACTCTACCACGGTCCAGTGCAGAGACAGGAAAGGTTTTACACCTCAGTATGAAGAAAAAACAGTCAGTAAATGTAGCTAACGGGACACGTCTGCATACAGAGGCTGCGTTATACACAATAACAAAGCGCGTCATGGGTCAGCTGATCGGTCCACGCACGTTATGTTTTTTCCCGCTTTTTTCGGGGGCGTTCAAGTTCTGGATTTTCGTTCAAAATCTGAAGCAAAAAATTCTCGAAATTTTTGTTCGAACTCCGATTTGTTCGAATTCCGGGACGTTCGAAAATTGAGGTACCACTGTATGTTGCAGTAGTGGTGTGGTCATGAAACAATGCCCTCATTTTCAGACTCAGTGGTGACTCAGGTGGCACTCTCGGTTTACAACGGTTTACACTGAAATTCTGTTCTCTTGTCTGGAAATTCAGTTGTCAAAGAGCATTGTCAGATTAAGGAAACTATACTATACACAAACAAAAACTTAACGAAAGTGCAAACTGGCTTTTTAATAAAGCTTATCTTTCAGAACAGCTAAATGTCAAGCTCACAGACACACTGTAACAGAGTTGAAACTGGTAGCACTCTGAAGCATATTCAGAATTATTAAGAATTGCTGTGTTAAATTGTTGCTGATGGAGGCAGGAAACGGCAGCAAACAGAACAAAGTGACAAACAATTATTCTTGGTTTAATTGGAAAGTGTTTAAATGCATCATAGAGATTATATTGCAAGGCAGGTCGTTTATCTTCCAGCTGCATTAGTAGATAAAAAAAACAGACAAAAACTTTAGAGCTTGATTCGCTCTAAAGAATGAGGAACAACAATAGAAGCAGCAGAATACACTTATGTGGGTCGCTCTGACTGCATTCAATACTACTAGACTTCAAGACTACAACAATGGCCACCCAAATCGGTAACCAGGACCTCCCTATAGGACAACTTCTGAGCTCTTCAGAGTTCCTCAGAACGTCCCCCCTGTGGAGTCCAAGTGGATAACACGTTACGCACATGGTGGTGGACATGATTATGGTGGGTTTCAGCGTGTTTTTAAACAGACAAAATGGGGGGAAAAAAACAGAAACCACCACATTTTCAAATATTCCCTGATAAGACTCCCAGCCGAACCAAGAACCTCTTCCTTCAAGCTAGAAATCTCGCATGATCAGACGCGATAAAACAAAGTCATCATCACGACCTGCTGAAAACACAAGAGGCAACATGAAAGTGGACATGGCTGGGGTGTTCCGGGAAGAAACCATGAAGAAAGGTGAATCTTCTCATGTATTTGTGTGAAATAAAATATAGACAGCATGACATTACGACAGTGTGTGGCACCGCAAAACAAGTCGGTAAATAAAGAGACAGAGCTGGTTCCACACAATTCACCTGCTAGATGAGGAAAAAATGGTGCAATTTAGTTTGGGAACTGGGGAAATGATTTCTGCTTCTCTTTCGGACAGAAAAATTCATCGGGAAGTTTAAGGGATGAACTGCAAGGGATGAGCACCAAATATAGAGTGGTGAGCCAATATGGACCAAAATTGTGGCGAGTTAAGTGTGACAGTCAGCGACACACCTGCACCAAAGGAAGTCAGAACTTTTGGATTAGTAAATCCTGCACACGCAACCGGTCAGAACAAGATTACAATGTGGAGAAAATAATAAATAATAATCTAATATCTGACTTATGAAAAACCTCAACGTCAAGCTTGTTTTTAATCGGAATTGAATTTATTTATTTTGCTGGTGAACATATGGAACCCCATGTTATCAAACAAAGCTGTGTAAAAATGGCTAATAATGGAACTGACCATCACTGGTGAGCCAAACTTTACTGTCGTAAAGCAATAATTAATTCCCCAATAAAAACAATCTCCCCAATAAAACATCAGAATCAGACCCACAGTCTGGCTTTAAGCAGACGTGACTGTAGTTTTACAGCAGGTATTGTTCACTTTGTGAGTCAAATAGATGAGTCAGACGCTGAGGAGCCTGTATTCCAGGAGTCAAACATGATGTATGCCTAGCCTTATTCTCTCGCTGCCATTGTCGAGAACTGGCAGCTACCAGCGGTGACAAATTCAATACCCAGTCCCATCATTCACTGTCTTGTTTGGGGCTTACAGAAAGAGTCGGTGGCAGCCCGATGAGTTAACAGATGACTGCTTGAGCCAAAGTCAAAAAGGGAAGGGAATACAAAGCGGCAGTGAGAGTCGCTGGCACGGCTGCCATTTTGTCATCTGTGGCAGTCAAACATGAAATTGCTCGAAATGAGAAACTCAATCTTCACTGTACCTAATGTTTTTTTTATTGTTAAATTAAAAAAAAAACATGGAGACCAAATACACAAAGCCTACTGAGACTTTATAAATGAATACATGGATGCCCAAATCTCATTTGTTGGCTTGACAGCTCTACCACTGATCCAACTGAGATTCACCTGCAACTGCCATTCATATTCTTCAAATTGTGGATGGTGTTGAGGCTTAATAACCATTTGGAGTTGATCCCAGCACAAATTGACTCACAGAGGTATTACTTCTTAATACAACCATTTGCTTGTCAGACATGTAGCAGTGGCTCGGACCAGCAAGGATTTCACCAGTAGCACTGTTGAAACGTATGAGACAAGAGCAGTCGCAACACTCCCTGGGGTCCTCAGCTGAGCGGTGGGAACGCCGACTCAGTCTGGGCAACTGGTTTTTAAATTACAAGTAGCCACTGGGGTAAAGTTGGGAAGGCCAAAGACGGGGAAGAGGGAGAAGTACTTCTGCAAACTGGCACCTCATAAATCTGACAAGCAGCCAAGTAGAGAGAAAGAGCGAACAAGTGTGCACGCACCAAGACACATGAGGGATGGAGGGAGAACTGGACAGGAAAATTAAGTACAATGTAGAGAAAAGGGAGTTTTTTTCCTCAGTACATTGAGGCTCGCTGCCATCTACTGCTTACCCTAGGTCATGTCAATTTCATGCTTGATGGTTCTCAGTGTCGAAGTGGCAGATCATCTGGTGCTATTGTTATTCAGTAATGTTTTCAGCCCCATTTTCTCCAGAGAATAATAATTGCGGGAGCAGCAACGCTTTGTATTTCTTTGCTCTCTGCGGTGTTTTCCGAGTTCTGAATTGAAGTGACTTACCTGGGTGGCCATTTTGCCGTAGTCAACCCAGCGCAAGGTGGCAAAGTTTGTGGATTCCGCGCAGTTGAAGCCATGGTTGAAGCCAGCGTGGTAGCCATAGGGAAAGGTGATCATGAACTCTCCTTCGTTTTGAGTTACCTGCGAGAGAAATCCATGACATTCAGCACGACCTTCAGAGCACATTGAAGGGGCTACAGTTCGAATTTGGTAGGTTGCATCACAAAAGAGCCATTGCTGCTTCACACGACAACATTCAAACGGTATAATTCATTTTGGATAAAATCAGGGTTCGTGATTGGCTACTACGTCCCCACACTAAACAGATGGCATCCTGTGCCACACATAAATATAAAAATATATAATAATATAATATTAATTTCACATATTTGTAGTGAGGTTTTCCCAAATGTATGTATGAGCAGCTGAACTCGTAGTCGTCGTACGCAATGGAAATGACTGAACGGTATAGGATACAAACATGTCACATTTGGGCGTAAAAGCTACAGTGTGACAGACAGGAGTAACTTCAAGAAACTTTTCTGACTGGTGAGCTGAAGTATTTCATCCCAACACGACTGCTACTGGAGCAGCAGAGAGTCTTCCCACGAGTCTGATTTTTCTGACATTTTTTTAAGAATCTGACAAGTTAAGCACATTCTCTTTTTTAATGTGTTGCCCTGAAACTTAAACCTTTTCATGCCTTGCTGCATTTTCACACTTTCTTTGTGAAGCCTGGATCCAGGCAATCAAGAGACACATCAAACCCAGAGAGGTGACAGGAAGGAGGGTAGAAACAGTGGAAGGGGGTTGATGAAGGGAAGTAAACTTCCTCAACTAAGGCGGTGGTTCAGATATCAAACGTCACTTTTTGCTCTGTGCAAGAGTGCACAGAGACAATTTTATTTTTGCACATGAATGAGGAGCTGTACTGTAGGGGAATAAGAAGTAATACTTTGGATGAGATAATGACATCCTGAGGCACCAGTGAGCTGCAGAGATGAACAGGATGGAGGGGAAATCCACTGCTGACAGTCGAGAACTTTCTTCTGCCCTCAGACAGGAAAGTGAGTGCAGCCTACTTGGAGACATTTTGAAAGGTGAAAACAGCTGCTTATATTTAACTGAGTGGATGAGTCTTCCAAAAGATAGTTGATATTAACCTAGCCCTCGCTGGCTTCAAAACAAGGTGTAATATAGCAGCATGTCGTGCAGTTTGTCATTAGCACAGAGCCAGTTTCATCCTTCAACTCCTCTGCTCTCATTGGATGAGGGATTCCATGTGACCGTACCCTCCCTTCACAAGGTAACAGAATGAGTCGACCTTTTTCAAGGTGATGGGATCCATGAAAGTGGAAACATTGTTCAACCCATTCATACTCAATACGTACATAGAACTGTAGCTATTCATAACTTCAACTGCAACACTATGTGCACATGAGCACAATGTCAATATATTATGCTATTGGAGTGCTGGTGTGTTACTATATGGTGAAGCAACGTTTACACAGGTCACTGGGTACATTAGGGCATTTTGATAAAACTGTGGGTGCCTTCATACTTCCTAGACATGACAACTGACGTGCTGACCTACTGGTCAGCGGACAAACAAATGACTCGCGTCCACGTGGTGCAGCAAACAGGCTTGGAATTCAAATTAATTGAGTTCCGTATTTTGAGCAGTGGCACCGGTCAAGTTGGAGACAAGAGGGTCATTCATGGAGGAAATCAAACATAAAACATAAAGTGCATCTGGTGAATTTTCCAAATAAAGTTCTACTCGTAGACAGAATTTGATTATACTCTTTGTGTGCCAACATGACAGAAGAGCTGGCGACACCTGCACCAAGCAGAAAGAAGCTTTCACTCGATACTTGACACCAGTGATGTTGTCTTGGTGACACAGGCTGTACCCCCACTCAAAAAAAAAGCATGAGGATACATAACACATTTTTCGAGAGTTTGGTACAGGGACGGAATGTTCCATAAACACATAAGGGAAAAGCATTGTATTGAGGACATTAACGTAAATGATACATCAAAATCCAAATTAACAATGCTAGATACACATCACGTGAAGAAGTCGGCAAACAGACCGACGTGAGTCGGACTTGTGAAGTAACCTCTTACTGGGGCACTGTGTTCTTCAAATATGTCAATGATCCTGTGCTATCGAGTGAGCCAAACTGGATGAGGCGGACAGAAACCCAAGCCGGTGATAGTTACCGGAGCAGTGCTGCCCAAATTGTGGCAAACCACAACCGGATTTGGTGTGAGCCTGAGGTCATAGGATCCTCTTCGTAGTGTGAATAAAAGCATCCGACTAATAAATGGATAATGTTCATTATAGTTCAAAACATGAGCTGCTACTCACTCTGTCGAAGGGAATCCCATACTTCTTCAGGATGGATGGCGAAATCAGAGTCATCTTATGGCGGAGGAAAGCATCACAGCCCTGAGAACTGCCAGGGAAGAAACCTTTCAAAGACAAAACAAGAAGCTCAGTCAAACACATCAGACGAATGCAGCATTTCAATACACCAGCAGTTGCTATTTACAATGTAATTTTGACTGAAATGTAAATGTATCATGTTTTTATCTTTTCTGTACTCGCTGTACTCCGGGACAGATTCATAGAAAATCACAACTTTGACATCCATAATTCTGCATCTGAGGATTACTCACTTAAACAATTTGACATTTAAGCTCTCACTTTATCCTTAAACAAAGATTCATGCTGCATGGGGACACAGGCGACTTTCCAGCATAATCAAAAGGCGTTACTTCTTCCCCATCACTCGTTCCACAACTGTTAAGTGCCTTTACCCTGAGCAGCCCCAGGATAGGGGGCCATCAGAGCCTCTGCACAGTTAAACTTTAATGTGACAGACAGTGTAATTGGCAGACGTGTCATCCCTCGTTTTCACTGCATTGTTTCAGCCCCTGCTCCACCCGACAAAGACAGTGAGAGCAGGAGAGTGGGTTTCGCTTCTTTCATCGCCTGCCTGCTTGTTGAAGCTGATAAAGGTGAATGATGTGCAGACAGAAGCGTGGTATTAATCCCCATTAAAATGCAGCCTTATCCGCCAGTTCTCAGTGGGGCAGTATTAACTTAAAGGCTTCCCTCTGTCCTTTTGAGTTAAAAATTAAGCTCCACTCCCATCCTTGCTCCCCACACTTTCACCCACATGAGAAACACATGTCTGGAATAATGAGACGATGAAGAGAGGGTGAACAATAGCTGCCATCACACCAAATGTTTTGGAGAAGAGTTTCTAAACGATTGCTGTCCCAGACCCAAAATGGAATTCCTACTGCACTCATAACTGTCTTTTTAAAACCCAATAAACAGTGCGGCGCCAGTTCAAACAATGGCTTTGATAGGTCAGTGGGTGCTTGTTAAATAATGTTGGCGTGGTTTCTTCCACCTGCCAGCTGCCATGAGAAAAGGACAGACCTGTGCAGGACCATAACACAGGTGTGACCATAAAGGAGACAAATGGGCAGTATAATTGGATTTCAAATATAATAATTAAAAATAAAGATGGTCATACGCCATGACTTGTGAAAGTATTGCCTTTTCCTTTTTGACTTATTTTTAATCCCTCTTCTTCTTCCTGCTCTTCTCCCAAACCAAAGTACAAGAAACTCTTCATTATAATTCAATGCAGTTTATCCAAAAATAAACTCAGTATTTACAATGAATGGATCACTATGCTTTTACTGGTGTTAACACCAGACTATGTTAAAGTTTACATCAGGGCTATTAACTTTCTGTTTTACTTTCTATCAATAGTATTTCCATACAACAAATGAAAGCACCAACTGTGACATTTCAAACAGGAAATAACTCACACTTACAGACACCAAAACTATGGAAGCTGCTGGGCAAAAAAAGATCAGATCTTATGCAATTTCAGACAGTATGGAGCATTTGTAAATGAATGAATAACAAGGGAGTTAGCTAAGGGCACGACACGTGTTTCAGACTAGACTAGACTAGACTAGACTAGACTAGACTAGACTGGACTGGACTGGAATAGACTGGACTAGACTGAACCAACGCCTGCCACACTCCCTCCCATGACATCAACTGATGTAGCATTTCAACGTCAGAAAGTGGGAGAATCGTCACCAGCCCGAGTACGAAAACCAAGATGGCTTCCCCCAAAAGCTAACAGGAAGTGGAAGGTTTGGACCAAGGATATAGACCAAATGAAAAGAATAGATTCCACGAATGTGTGTTCCCTTTTCATCTGGCGGGTTTTGCAGTTGCTAGCAGAGTTAGATCCAGACAAGGAAGGTGTGAGAATAGCTTTCGATGTTGGTGGTAACAAGAACGCAGCATAATTGACACTTCAATCTTAAAGGAAATGAGTCGGCTAATACTTCCAGGAACTACATCAGTGCACCCGTGAGCATATATTCCACTGTTATGCAGATGTACCAAAAGAGTCATGCTACTCCTTAAGCATGCACAACATGCACTCACCATCTGTTGGTATAGCTTACAACGCCACCCTTAGGCCTGGCATGTGTCCTACATCGCCTCCCCTTTAATACCCCATAGCTATATAAACTATTCTCTTCTTAAATCACCATGAATTAATCACAAAAAAGGTGTAATGAAGTGGATCTTGGTGAAAAGGCTGGGCTTATGGCTGGTCTGCGCCTCATTTAACTGTTAATGGATGTTCTTTCACAATGAAACTCTCACAACATGTTTAGAAAAAATGCTGACCAAGGCTGTTCCCAGTAGTTACAGGAAAGAGGAGCTCTAAACTTGTTGTTTGAAACAGAGGACCCCTCAGGAACTGGCAGATAATTAAAAATGGAAGATGGGGTTGCAATTGGTACGAGCAGGAATAACTGAACAGAACAGAATGTCTGCCACTGGTGCCGTAAAACACAGTTGCCTTTGCTTAGATTTGTGGTGCATTTCACTCATTATAGAAGAAGCAAAAAATGAATTTAAAACATGTATGTAGACCCTAGACTAAATAGCACATACCAGTGTCATACATTTTACCACAAAACTGGAGGAAATATGTTAACAGTCACACTATCGATTAGCAAGCATATATTAGCATACATAAAATACTTATTCACATGTGCATTGGCAGCACGGAGTATATTACAAAACAAGACAATAATTCCTGATTATGGTCAATATTAATTCCCAATCTTGAGCTTCATGCAAAGCAATAAGGTTACTCACCTTTCGCCAGCCTCTCCAGTCTCTTCCCATGTTCAGGGGGGACACAGTACCTGCAAAAACAAGATGCTGTTTACTAAAGAAGGCAAGACCCATAAATATAAATGCAACCATCTTGATAATAAAAAAAAAAATCATCATTTTTCATTGACTTCCATTTTATGTTTGGTATTTATTTAAGGGGTGGATTTGAACACAAATATTCGTTGTTGTCGCTTGTTTGTGCTGTCGAAGAGCCGTGGGTCATAAATTGCCCAAACAGCTTTGTTCTTAACTAAAACGCAGTGACATCGAAAGCATAGAAAGATTTAACAGCCTTGAATATTAAAGAGTAAACAAAGATAAAGAGATGCCATCGCACAAGAACAATTAAGGGGACATACAAAACGAGCGTGCCTGCACTATAAAGCAGGGGAAAGTGAACCAGGAACATGGAGGGAGTGAAGCTGCAGGACTGGAGACACACTGCCACCTGCAGGTGAAACAACAGAACTTCCGGCATATAATAATATGAGGATATAATAATCGAATTTATCAACAGTCAGTTTTGCATGCTAACAAGGTCACAGAAACAATATTTAATGGACAACTTTGTTAACTAATGGGTGACAATAGAAACAGAAGGCAATGATATCAGCACGATCATTCTGCAGTGAACTAAAACACATAAAATAAATAATACTTTTCCACAATAAACACTAAACCATGGGTTTTGATAATGTATACTAGATGACTCTTCAATTGAACATGAGTGTAGAAAAAAGGGTGTCACATCACGTTCTTCAATTTTGCAGATGACCAAAGGGTTTGGACTCATGTGATGGCCATTTTAAATTACTCACAAAATTAAAGATTCTGGAACTTATTTCATCTTGACAGGAAAAAAAACAGTTGCAGTAAAGGTGAGCAGTGGTTTCGTGGATTATAAAAACACCATTGCCTCTGCGACAAGAACCACCGTTGGAGCTGGCGGCTTAACTATGCAGAGACTGGTGAGGTGGTAAATCAGCACTGCCTCTGCTGAACTGCGTGATTTGTTGAAATGTCTTTGAAGATATAAAAACAGAGCAAATTAATGGCGGTGCCCAATAAAACCCCAGTAATCACTCATTATTCTCTCAACTTTCTCTTTGCAGGAGCCTTAAAGGACACGGTGTCCATGGCAACACCACGTCTCTCACTGGGGGGCTTTGGCAGAAAGACAGACAAATCTAACAAGTCACATCAAATGAGAGCTCTGCTTTTACACCTCTCACACCTCGACATGCACAGGAGCCATTCTCTTGACAGGTGAAGTTGCCGTGTCACCGCAACGTGACAAACAATGCAACAGATGCTGGTGTGTTTGTTTTTCACCTCCAACAGATACGATTTTTACTTCACTTTTTGTCCTCTCACATCAAAACAGCTCCATAAACTCTTTACTGTCAGATCACAATCGAAGTGTTTAGACATTTCATTATGAGCAGATAAGAACGAAACATTCATAGCATTTCGAAAACATAAACTGAGATTAACTTTATAAGGGGATCTAAAGACTACTTTTACAGGCTTGATCTAGTGTTGCTTTCATTAACGAAAAACAAGGTGAGACGCGTCGAAGATGCCGGTCATGTTGACTAAGGAAAACCAGACTAAATGTGAAAATCAAATCAAATTTAAAAAAAATCAAAATCAAAACTATGATTAAATATCAGACACACGCTGTCACTCACAGCATGATTCAGAAGACGAGCCTGAAGTGCTCTCGCTAACAAATCTCACAAGATCAAACATCTTTAAACAAAGTGGAAACACTGAAACAAAAGAATGGCACATAACACATCAACGAGGTGGAGATCCTCATAAAAACTCCTGAAAGAAACATCACAATGACTGAGGACCGTTGCTCATGGAACTCAAGTCGTGCACCAGGCCAAACATATGAAAAGACGGAGAGCGTTGCGTGTGGATGGCTGCAGATTGGAGAGAAGTCTACTTCTCAAGGTTTTATTTATTGTCACCAAACTTTTCCTCTTGCATCAATGTTTCTCGATTGCATCTTGTCTGGCTGCATTCCGTGTTTGGATAATGAATATGAAAAGTAAAAATGGTTGTGTAATTGTGTTACCAGGTATAAGTTTGGCAAATTGAGTTCCTTTTAAAAAATGCTTGACTTCCAATAAACATTCTATTATTATTATTATTAGTAGTAGTAGTAGAAGTAGTTTTGAACAGCAAAGTACTCATGTTCATGCAAGAGATCAAGCAGGTTATTTATGACATTATTATTATTATTAATTCAACTAAAGATGGTGCCTGACATATTCTGTGACCAAAACAACTGCAGCCTGGGAGTGTGTCTTCGTCACGTTGAAAAGTTACTGCATCTGTGACATTCAAAGGATGGAGTGATCCAACAGAGAAACAGTGAAGCAGAGGGGGGAGTTTTGCCATTTACCGAAATGGCAACAATTAAAAAAAAGTTTTTAATCCAACCGTCAGCAGGTCCTTCTCTTCCTATAGTGTGTCTGATAAGCAACTTTAGTTCACTAAGCAACAGATGTGTTCCTGTTATTCAGTGACGTTTCTTTCAGAAATTTTCTGATGAAAACATGACGAAAATCACCACAATCATATCCACCTCCATGATGCTTTCACTTGACTTTTTGTTTAATCGCATGACATTTCATCTTTAAAAAGAGATCATTATTCTAAAGGTGGAAACCAAGAATAGCCATGAATGACTGAAAAAAAAAAGACTTTTTCTCGACTAATAGGCTAAAAACACGACACAAAAACTAGACTAAAACAGGCCACTTGATGCTATGATTAAAAGCAATAACTTTGCTGTTAGTTGTTGACAAGAAAACATTTCAGAGAATTCAGTGTATTTTCTGAGATCATTAAAGTAAATTACTTTATTAGAAACACAAATCAGTTACGTAGATCAGGAACTAGAATATATTGATGAAGTACTTCTGATTGGACTTTTCCAGAATGTGAAAACAGAGATCGGGTTTCAGGGAAAAAAGGGACAAATATGTATATCAATGTTAGAAAAGACAGGCAGTGGAGCAAGAAAACCAGTACCAAAAATTGATTCGGCAGTTAAAAGAAAGTGAAAACAGAGATCGGGTTTCAGGGAAAAAAGGGACAAATATGTAAAATATCAATGTTACAAAAGACAGGCAGTGGAGCAAGAAAACCAGTACCAAAAATTAATTCGGCAGTTAAAAGAGGTTAACTGGTGCAGAAGAGAAAAGCAAATATTGAGGCGCCAATGTCTCTACATGAAAAAGGGATGAGAGAGAAAGATGAATTTAAAATTGGGTCTATTTCAGGGCAGAAACAAGTCGGCTAAACTTCATAACACGTCACACAATTCACGTTTGTCAGCCTTCCTGTTCTCGGAGGTCAACCTTTCATCGGTTTGCAGAGTTGGTGATGTACGAGGACGCATTGATGACTGAGAGACAGACAATGACAAAATTATGAAGTGACGAATTGAGTGACAGGCAGTGAATATTTCATAGGTTTCGCGGCATGTGTCAGTTAAAGTACCTGCGGTGGCACACGACTTTGATGAAGAGCACAGTTGCAGGGTGAACCAAGTTCATTTCACAAACAGCTGCACTAAGAGAGCAATCCGGGGGGGGGGAGTGTGTGTATCAGCCTGTAATTATTCTATACACAAGTGAGAGAAATGGGCTCGTTTTAGCAGTTAAAAGTGAAGGTCGGACAGCTGAGCGAGCCGTGAGCAACAAGCCACAGAGGATCCATCAGAAGGTGAGGGTGAGGAAGATAAAGGAAGTGAACAGCGTGTGAAGAAATGACATGAGATCAAAGCCGAGTTGCTGTGTTTGTAGGATGGTTTAAAATCCTGTCTCTTTTTGTGTCTACGCCGTGCAACAGACATGGCCTGGGTGGTTTGGGTGTGGGATTGACACCAACATGAGACGCACACCATTCTGAGTCGTTCAGACATTAGAGGTGACGGCGGAACATTTGTTCTTTTGATTTATCTATTGACATGTAACAATGCTGTGTGCAGAATGAAAGGCCACCCAAGTCTTCCTTTGTATACAGACGCGTGCTTCCCACTTCCCTTATGAGAAAACCTGTCACAACTGACACAACCTCACATGGGGTGGTGGGTGTTATGGGGCGTAAAAAAAATAAAGAAATTCTGGTGTTATTTCGATGATTAAGGGAGCTGTTGTTTCCTCTTTTGGACTGCGAAATTCAACTGACAGTCCAGCTGGACTGAGTTCAAAACAACACACTTATTTTCATGCACATTATATTGCAAGCTTCTGGTTTTATGTGCCTCTTTTTTGTCTTAAAATAATGGCTCTTGTGAACAACTACTAGTATATATTGCTGTACTGTATCGCAATATATTGCAGTGTATCATATTGCCACGCCTGTATCGGATATGTATCGCCAGATACTGTACTTGCCAATACATAAACCAAATTCATACTTTATTTTGCATGATGAAAAGAGAGCTCACCAGGACTTGGACTGTCCAAAATGGAGATAGTTAATACTGTAGAGGTCCATGTCCTCCGTGTGCCAAGCAAATGTTGTCTTCCACATGCCAAAGTACAGGTACGGCGTGTTGACCCCCTCAATGACGATGCCACACTCCTGCTCCACCATATCTAGCAGAGTGTTTAAGCGGCCAACGTTCCACTCATGGACGCCCTGGAAAAGAGTTGAAAAACTGAGTGCCCTAGTAAGTATCAATTTTACCACTAGATGGTGCTGTGGGCCAATAGATGGCTCTAAATTTGTATAGTATGACAGAGGTCATCATCTAGACTGAAAAAAATGACGTCTTACTTCATCATAAATGGACCCACTGACATCAGCACCATAAATGGGAGACACAAACGTCAGGTTCTTCCAGTACTTCCTCTCCAGATCATCAAAGTCCTTGTGGCGTGGTGTACCATACCTGCCAACATCACACAACCGGTTACACTGTACACAGAGGCAATAACTAGAATATAAACCGTCATTTATTTCTTTGACCAGCTTTTATTGGCCGTGAGGGGCAACATAGGCAGATAAGTGACACCTTGGGGACACGTTCGTCTTAAGTACGTCATCATTATATTTAAAAATGCAGTCTAGTGTGAATATTCAATTATAATTATCCCACATGGACCCTTTCTGAAGAGTCAATACTCACAAAACAACCCAGTAAACAGGGAAGCACTACACTAAAACATTTTTGAGGAGATCTTTTTTTTGTACCGTAAATTCCGGACGATAAAGAGCACCGGAAAATTCAACGAGGTCTATAAGCTGCGGGTGTAGCGGTGCAGCCTATGCAGTAGAAAAGTCGTGAGGATCACTTCTGTTTTGAAAACAGTGTCCAGCATAGAGACTGAAACAAACTCGGCAATGTTCTGAACTTGAATCATGCCGCCAATAATTCGTCCCGGCACATTTGGAGCCTGTGATTTCACCAGTTTGAGAGGCTCAATGTTTTGGTGGCACGAAGCTTGTTTGGCCATAAAAATCTAGACATTAGCCACAGGGTTGAGACCGAGACAAAAGGTAGCAGCTTTTGTCCGGAAATGACATTCTCATCTAAGCAGCTTTACTTTGCAGCTATGTTTACTTACTTTTACTACATTTTGGATGATATGTACCCAACAACAAAAAAAAATGTTTTATTTTTGTCACCGTATTCAGTGAGATTTTGGCAAAATGTTCTTGTTTAACAGCGTTACATACGGGCACGAGCCAACAGATTAAAAGTCTATGCCCATTTTTAAAGGTCACTTTTTATACATTAAATATAAACAATATTAAGCAATGCCTTCTCATTGAAGGATTCTGACAGCAGAACAACAGCTTGCAAAATTTGCAAACTATCTGTGGGGTGAAACACCCAAGCACATTTGAACAGACCCAGATGGAATACGAGTGTTATCAGAAGGCTAATGCTGAGGCTAGCTGAAGCCCTCATTTTACTAATCGTGCCCATTTGCCTGAAATTTCCTTTCTGCCCCGTGGTTGATAGTGAGTGCCACTATAGCTTGACTGTGGTGGATGATAAAAGGGCTGCCTATCTGGTAACGAGGCAGGAACACATTGGAATTCAACAACTGACAGTGAAAGTAAAAAACATTTGAGGCTTATTTTAAATGGAGTTTACATTTTCAACGTGCATTTTCTAAAATGTGTTTCATATTGAGCATGTCCATGTTGCCCTGTATTAAGGCACCCTTAAGTTACGTTTCATATTTGATACCATTTCACTTGCCGGTATTAAAAAGACATTTATATTTAATGCATTTCCCCTTTTATTGTTAATGTTTTTTTTCAATATATTGGTTTAATTCGTATAAACACATTAAATAAACAAGTTAAAAATGTATAGCAAGTATTACACCCAGCCATAAACACCTTTTCACCGGTGCAAATGTTCAGTGACTTACTTCTTGCTGTTAGCCAGCTTACGGTACTCGCTCACAGTCATGGACTTCTTCTGGATGTTGTACTGAGTGAAAAGCCCGGACTGGCCAGTCACCACCTGCATGATGGGAGCTGGGATGACCATGTCATCAATGGTCTCGTAACACTTTCGGGGCTTCCAGCCCTCTGGTGGGATGACCTAGTGGCAAACAAACAAATTACAATATATGGGGCAAGACTGTGCCTATTTAAAAGCATGTCATCTAGTTCTGTTCTGTATGCTGCCATTTTACATATTTATATATTCTTGCTTTAGAGTGAACTCTTCTCTAAATGTTTCTCATGGGGTGCAATCTACATATAAAAAACAATACTAAAAGACACTGTTTCAACCCAAACACACTGACAGTTACCTACTAAAATACCTTCAGTGTTGGGTACAATATGCAATACATTTTGCATTCAATACATTGGTTCGTAAATAAATGAAGCAGGGAAATCCTCACCTTTGCCAGGCCAGCACGGTGAGCTCCCTCACTCTCCATGTACACTATATACTTGGCAAAGTCCTTGAACTCCTCCATGGTGGGCCGAAAGGTCATGATCTTGCAACTGGGGTTCTTAGCGGCAGCAGGCGGAACAGGGGGGACCATAGATGTAGGGGGCAGATCACAACACGGAACATTGCCAGTGGCCATATTCGAGTTCATTGGCGGGGCTGTGTTGACAGCTGGTTCAGCATTGTGTTCAGATGTCAACGCTGCGAGTGTGGGAACAGGTACAGGCAGCTCTTGGGTAGAAACCTGGTCTACCAATCTGTTGTCATCGGATGTGGGCGCAGGGTTCACCCCTGCAACCTGGTCCGGCAATGAATCAGGGTTAGGGTGAGAAGCCAGCATCATGCTGAGGGACATGGCGGTCGCCATTGCGAAGAGTTGCAGGTGCGCCTGCAAAGAAAGTGACATTTAGAGGAAGGACAAGGGTAACCACAAAGAGCTGTCATTCAGACACGCTCACAACAAGATGTACATATGTGACAGCTAATGAAGACGTTACATTATTATTGTATTCATTATATTGTATTAATTGTAACATTAACGCTTGGATTTGCATCGCCCCGAACATCAAGCCAAAAGGCTCGGGACAGAATAAGAGACAGACTTGACCTCCCGGCTGCCTCGGTAAAAACCAAAACCAAAAACAGAGGCCTGCACTCCAAATGAACGCTGCACCTAACTGAAGCTAATACTAGGAGTGAACCATTTCCCATTTGAGGTTGTTTTCGAACGCGTGCAATACTTTGGCCTTGACATGATCTGGAGAATAAAGAACTCCGCAACATCGCAGGACCCACATGATAACAGCGTATCACTAGGACTTTAAAGTCCCGTAGAAATTGACAGCAAACACGATGCTAACATGATGACGGAAGCGAGCAGAATTGGAAGAATAAACAAACGGTCGCTCATTTGCAGCGCAAACCGAATGGTCGTTCTTCAGAACTCGTTTAACAAGACACAATTTCTCATGAGACTTTCTCGGACGTTAGCTAGCATTGGCTAACCTGCTGCTGCTACGTCCGTATCTGCAGCTCGAAAACACAAAACACCGCGACGACAGGCGTCGCGAATTCGACCCAAAACGAACTTTTAGACAATGGGAAGGTGATAGTGGGAGTCGACTTTACCTCCTGCAGCGACTGGTCACGCGATTTCCGTTTTATTCCGTGGATTTCCCTCAACTTGATGGGTTTTTTTCCAAGATCGATTTTCTTCTAGCATTAGCCAGGTCTAGGCTACGACTTGCCACGCCCACGTTGGGGAAACGGTGTCGTGATTGGTCCGGCGATTCTTGAACTATAGCTGTAATTCGTCCAAGGTCTTATTGACAGCCATCTCAGCGAACGAATAGTGACTTACTACAAGCACTTTCGGTTATATCCGGTTCTAGGGCTCGACTGACCTGGACGCACGTACGCTACACTCAGCAAGTCTTTGACGCGAGGAAGTGAGAATAAAGGCATCTTCTTCGGTGCAGATGAGCATCTGTCGTCTGTATTGTTCCGGTTGTAAAGCAATGAACTTGAGACGTTTTGAAACATTTTATTGAACAAGGTAAAAATATTGACTGAAGGCTGATAACGTTTCCAATACCTAAAACTACATATCAAAAGTGGGATTAAAAAAAAAAAAAAAAAACATTTTATACAATTCTGAAAATATACATTTCCCAGACTTCGCAAATCTTTATTGGAACCTGAAAGTGCTGCCATGAAGAAAACATTGGAACACACAGATTCAGACTGATTTCTATCCTTGACATCTTAAGTAGAGCAGTTACAATGCATTTGCCAATTCTCCAAAGTATTTTCCAGAGTAGTGTTCATACGCCTCGATTCCATCTACATGATGTGATACAACATGGCTGGGAAGATATTAAGAGTAGATTACACTAAGATAAGGAACTTTAGGTTGAAAAAGTACAAAAGATTTCTAGGATCAGTTTTGTGTTAAAGGGGCAGTCTAAACCCTGTAGAAAACATTCAGAATCCTTAGTCAAGGAACACGTTCCTCCAGAAAACAACTGGAGCAACCCGAAAATGCACACTTCTTGTGGAGAAAATATTCAGAGACTGAAGCATCACTGTCGCAAAAATTCATCAACAGTGTGAAAACAGACAAGACAAACACTTTTTAAAGGCCACCAAAGAGCTCAAAAACAGGCAAACCTGTAAGACATAACATAACACAAGCTTCTCGATTTAGTTGGGCTGTGGCGGTTTGTCCACAGTGAAAATGCTGATCAATCAGTGCAAAACAAACGGAGAGGAAACTTGTTATGACCGGGTTTTTGAGAAAATAACTGACCACATTCTCTTGGAAATGCCACTTCGATGGAATTCCATCAGGGCAGATACAAAATGACACATAAAAAAATAAGAAGAAAAAAATTAAAGTGTATTAAACGGAGGCAAAGAACATCTGATGACACATCACGAACGGTCTGAGGTGAGAATGGCAGTAGCACTCAAGTCCACGGCATTGCAGATTGATCGTCAAAAAATATATTACGAGAAACACAAATTCTGTTGCCTTGACAGAAAATTCCCCTTACAGTTAGGATGGAGTTTCTCCCTGGGCCGACCGGACCATCATCGCCCGCTGCTGTATCCGGGGAAAAACTGATTAAGAATTTCTTGCAGCGGCTTGTTGATGGCCATGGAGTAGTTTTTGCCCAAGTCATGTCTGCAGGCCGGGCAGGTGTACACCTCTGCTTTGAAGGACCTCTGGAGGCATTCCTGCCATGAAAATAAACAAGTTTATAAAGAGTCGGATTTCCACACACTGTCTATATATATATATATATATATATATATATATATATATATATATATATATATATATATATATATATATATACACACACACACACACGTATAATAACAAGCAACAGAAATGGTTTTCCTGGGAACCTGCACCAACGCCATAATAGCTGCGCAACAGAGGGTGCAGTTGCAGTGTGACTTTTTTTTTTTTTTTTTTTAAAACAACCAGCTTTGTGGGATCGGCCTTTCTAATATAGATTGTCCTCTGGATGCGTTGTGCTCAAGTGAGTTTATGTCAAAACACTCTGAACAGTTCATCTGAAGTTTCTCAAGACTGTCCTGCTCATGTCTATGCTATCATTTATATTCTACATTCAAGGGGTCAAGTTTTAAGCGAAAGCATCCTTCATGACTATGTGCAGGCAACTCCGCTGTCATGGCAGCGCTTCAGCACGAGGTGTGTTTTTCAGCCGTCACATAACTTTTCGCTTTGAATTGTTCACGCTGGAGGTCACATGATGAAAAATGAAAAGGATCTGGTAAAATTTTAATGTACTCCAGTTTGATGCGTATTAAAGATAAGCTGTGTGGATCACACAGTGAAAACCATCTGACTAAAATGGATGCGTTATAGCCACGAAAACACCATTAGTGGAAACCAGAAGTTTAACTTTCTCCTAAAAACAAATATGTAGTGCATGTACTGGCACCAGAACAACTCCAAAATCAGCAGATGTTTACACAGGGTGTGACTGCATTGTGCATGAGCATACAGCCCTGCAGTATGAGCATAGATTTGTTTTAAAAGAGGATGAGATTCTATGACAGAAAGTAGAATGCCATTTACCATTAAACACAAGTTGGTCCAACAGAGCAGAACATTTTCACTTCTGCATGGCAATGCTAACTAACATTTGCTATGAAAAGGCAGCTCCTGTGGTATATTCTTGTGCGCGCAAAAAGAACCATTGATGCTGCTTCTGTGGTGCCAAAACCCCAAAAAACAAATTCCATCATTAGTTAATAAAAGGTAATGCCTGACCAGAATAACATTTGGATTGCAAATTCTGTGTTGACTTTGACTTTCTTACCCTGCAGACGTTGTGTTGGCACTCTGTGGTGATTGGCTGAAAGACAACTTCTTGGCAGCAGATGCAGAGGAACATTTCTTCCACCTTGTTCAAGAATTTCTGTAGAAACAGAATAATATTTTAATGGTGTGTGTTTACTAACTATTTTAAAAGCCACTTGATAAATCCAGAGAAGGCTCATCAAGGGACCGTCATCAGATGGAGGAAAATAAAAGGGGAGGGGCTTGGAAAACATGCTGTCCCGTTTGGTCTCTGGGGAACCGACACTTACCGGTCCGAGTGACAGTGACTCCATGGCCTCATCCCACAGCTTCTTGTTGACGTTGTCACTTTTGATGAGACCTTTTTGCTCCTGAGAAAGCTTGTAGCCCTCCACTTTAACTTTTTTAGTAGACTTTGCTGGTGAGGTATTTTCGGTTTCTGACAGAAAAATAAAAAACAGACCTATTAACTGCGATAAATTTGGTAAAAGCAGGCACACAAAACTCGCCACAGGACTTTCCAATTCTACTATGTTACAAACAGAGATGACTACAGCTAGTGGTGGACTGATGAGGCCTCAAGAAACAGAGCCGAGTAGGTGGCGGCGATTTACAAATGTTGTGAGGTTTCACTGAAATAGCTCTTCAAAACAATGAATTTTGAGCAGAGTTCCGCTCAACTAAAAATGAGGAATGAAGCCTCATCAGCTTATAACAAGCAACTTTCTTCATTGGAAAACAACAACAGTTCCAGAGAGCTGCTGTTGTTGTTCTTCGAAAACTACACAAGTCTAACCCACCAGAACCCTGAGATTTCCTCTTCCTCTTTGCTTTGCTGGGAGTCGCAGCCTCATCCTCCACTTCGTTTTTGTTCTCCTTCTCCTTCTGGTAGCCTGCTGGGTACTGAGACAGAATCAACAGATTCAATTTTGATTTGCGGCGATGCAACAAGCATTATTAGTAAGATATGCAGGGCAATTGCAAGGAAATTGTAATCATTCACACTGAACTCGGTTGATACATTTTTATTGAGATTTTAGTTCCGTTTTCATATTTTTATAGCTAACAACAAACGTACCTGCATAACAAGACCAAGCTTCTTGATGCGCTCCTTGCCGTCTCTGGTCCACGGTGCTGGTTCCTCATCGTCACGCTTCAGCAAATAGCGCCAAACCAGAAAGCCAGATTTACCTTTGTCTGGCCAGTATTTGACCACCTGTTTGAATTCATGGCCATGTTACACAACAAATGACATGCAAGGACGGTCAGCATCACCTACTCATCACAACCCTACTCGCCTTATAGATGCCGTCATATCTGTTCCCTTCCTCCGGACTGTACTTGCTGTGTTTGCGACCCTTGCAGCTGCGCACAACACGAACAGGCTTGCCTTCCTTCCAGTTCTTGGCCTGGGCTCCATTCTTGTCGTTGACAGGAACGTTGCAGTTGAGAGCGAGAGCCCTGAAGAAAGAGAAAGCGTTTATTGGAAGACAGAGCATCAGTGATCACGAACAACCTTACCTGTTCATGTGGGTGAGAGTCTGGTCACAGGATTGTTCAGCAGTTCTCTTGTTCCCAGATAAGTCACGACCTCCAGAGCCAGTGTAGGTAAACTCATTGCCATCATCCTGAGGTGCACAACAAACCCGTTTTAAGATGCCTCGACTTTCTTTGTGAGATGTTCCACGCTCACACTTCAGTAAACGCTTACCACATCATCCTCATAGCCTCCAGCCAGTACCAGAGAGTAGGCTCCATCAGTGCTCCGCCCGTGAATTCCAGCTACATGTGGCCTGTGGACTCCAGACTCGCTCACCTGCAGAGATTTAAAAAAAAATGTATTTAATTGTACTGTATAAAAATTGTACTGCATAGGTAGGTTGTGAACCTTGCTAAAAAAAAAAAATGGTTTGCTTTCAGAGTTTTCGCCATCATATTTTTGACTGTCAGTGATGGCTCACGTCTACGGTGCACCACGATTGTTTACATGTAGCTGAAACCCTGATTTAACTATGGAGGTCATGACATTTTCATGGGAATGATCGCAGGCTATCCACACTGGTGGCAATAAACCTCTGTAATCCCAATTTTAAAAACATCTATTTTGCAGTATTAAGGAAAAGGATTGTAGTTGCGCGCAGTACTTGACAAGTATGACACCCGTGGCCTCAAGTAAGAGCTAAAACCAAGGACTGGGAATCTCACCAGGTGGCACTTTATATTTGCAAGTTAAACATTGCGGAAATGGATGAACCTACCGATAAGGCAAACTAAAATAAATAGTGGGCATTTTTTTTTGTTCTTAATTTGGGTCACAACTTGTCTGTAAAGAGGGGTAGTTGGCCCAAAAGTAAGACCACATGAGAAGCTCTGGGTTAAGCTTTATTACATAGCTAGCCTCTTTATTCTGTCCACCTTCTTGCCTTGTCTTCACATCCTGTCATTCACGGAAACTTTACAGCGTATGTGTAAGTAAGAATGCCCTGACCTCCAGGGGCTCTTCATAGCAACCAATATTCATCTTCCATATCAAATGTTCAGACTGACCTGCACGCGGAACTTCCAAAGAGACCCGACAGGTACGCCAGGGATCGGTCCATAGTGGTTGGATGGGACGATGGTGCACTGCTTGGTGCGACCAACACATGCCATACCCTGAAGCAAATCATAAGTGGCACAAAATGGGTCATAATGCTTCAAAGAAGTTTCACAGCCTCTGCTCCACAACATCAGTGTAGTGCTCCCACCTTCCCCCAGTCTCTCTGACTAGATGAGCTGGCAGAAGCCATCTTGGCCTTCTTCTTGCTCTCTTTTAGCTTCTCTCCAGCGCGGACCACCTCGTTCGAGTCGTTGCGACATCCAGGGCAGTACCTGCAACATTTGCACATCAACAAGGTTAGTCAGTCGTCAATAAGTCCAATACTTCTAATGGCCTTAAGTCTTTGTTTTAAACCAGAAAATGTGCGTTTGTGGTTTGTGCTGTTAAATAATACTTTAATGTAATAAAAGGTTACGTTAAAAAAGATACTAGCAAAGAGGTTTTGCAACTTAAATTTAAACAATTTCTTGACCATGAATGATATTTCGCTAAAAAGTGCCTGCCACCATGGTAACTTTTGGATCTGAAGGGCTGGGTTTAAAAATAAAATAAAGAAATAAATAGATTTTTAAGCATGGCCCGATATTGGTACATAAAACACAAAATCAGTATTTAAAATACATAGGTATTTTTGCCCCAGGTGGGGGTTCGACCACTTACAACATTAATTCTCTATAAATCTCCATATTAAAGCAAAATTGTCATCAATAGAATGAAATATCCCGCACCAAATCAAAATGAATCCCAAATGGAGTTTGGGAAATCTTGAGGCGACGTTGCTGCTAACTGCCATCCTGCTGACTGAGCGTCAGACACCATTGATTCAAGTAAACTTGTTAAAGTTGTGCAACAACAGTGGTTATCAATGACAAGGTAAAATACATTTGGATCCTACTTCATTTTAGTTGTCAACTTAGAAAATGTTTTTGTCCCAAATCATTTCTTCAGCAGTCTAATGGGGAAATTGACAAAACTCCTTTTATAACAAGTTTGGGATTCCACTTAAAAGGTACCAAAATATTCCCAATTAAAAAACACATAGATGACCCACAAAACACCTCAATATAAATGTAACTGCACAGCTGTTTGTCCAACAATAATATAAATCTGACTTTATATTTATCAATATAAAGTCAAAAACCATGGAAGATTAAGCATTCAGTAACTGAGGGAGAAAGAGTATTTCAGCATGCCAATACATAAACGGAACATGGTAAAACAGCAAAGTCATGAGCACTTCCTGACCTCAAGTTGCACAACCTAACACTACTGTTCATTAGAGAATACTGCACGCAGTCATACTGACCAGTCCTCGTCATCAGGGATAGTGGTCAGTGGAGGATTCAGACAGTAGGTGTGGTAGGCCATGTCACATTCATCACACAACAGCTGCTTGTCAGGATCCTGCTTGATCCCACAGATGTGACAGTTACACCAGCGGCAGGTTTTCTTTGGGTCGTCTTTGCAGTGCTTGCATTCGGGTCCATTTGATCCTGCACGAGCAGATGAAGTCAGATTAGAATTCCATAGTGGAGCATATTGAGGACACTTTCAGGCAGATGGTTCATCTTACTTTTAAGAGGGCTTTCTGGTCCTGCTGCTGCTTCACTTGGTGAGCCCGGCTCTTCGATTTTGTAGATTTCAGTGATGAACATGATCCGGCAGTCATTAAGGGAGTCACCAGCATCGCTACGAGAGAGAGGGAAAACAATTTATACAATGCAATAACTTCATAGTGCAAAAGGCAGCACAGAAAAGCAGCCAAGAATTCACAGATATTGAGTTTTGGATCGAATGACTGCTGCCGTACCCAAGCAATATCTTGCCGTAAATCTCTCGGATTGTTCGCGTCTCCCTCTTCCTCTGAATCTCAGCATCATACCAGTAACCCCGCTCTTTTGGGTCATCCGGGTTGAAGTTGACCATGACAACCATGCCAGGCTCCAGCTGGTGCCACTGGTACACAGTCCGGGCCCTTGGACGGACATCTTTCCCCAGCAGTTCAATCACGCCGTTCTCTGGGTAGCTGTGAGGGGAAACACAAAACCACAACAATCACAATGTGTTTAGGGACAACTCATGAAAACTTTGAGTTACAGAACACACAGGCATAATGCTGAATGTGGCCTTCTTGGTTCCATCTTAAACACTGGATTACATTTTATTTTAAACCAGCATTGCATCACATCTCATTGAATCAATGCTAACCAATGAAGAACCATCACAAAAAAAAAAAAAAAAAAAAATTTTGAACATTCACCACTAGATGCTGCTACTGCCCAAATTTCAATAGTGCTTTGTACAATTGTTTTCCACATGGACTTCTTTAAATCTAAATCCAAGCACGTAAAATAAGACTTACTCTTCATATTTCACATGGTAGAGGACTTCATCTTCCTCTGGCTGTGACTCAGCTCCCTCATCCTTCGGAGTCTTTGGAGCCTTTGTAACGTTCACAATTTGGGCCTCAAACCACGCACCCATGTTCAAGTCCCTGGCGTCCACCAACTCGTTGATCTGTTTACAACATGGAGAAGTAAATAAAAGCAACAGTGAAAGAAAAGGTCAAGAAAAAAGGCATGCTAGATGCTAATGAAGTAAACATCGGTTTTCACATGTATACAAGGAAAGATTATATCCAAGTGGAATGGTCATGATAGAATCATCTGAATGTATTAACATAATTCTGTTGGCAACAAACTTGCTATATTGGCCATTGATGTAATGTCCATCCAACAGTTGAAGCCTGAGGTCAAGAACTCACCTTGTATAATCCCAGTCCCGGATCAATAAGCTCAGCCGTGTTCACTGGAGCTGAAGTGCCAGCGCTCTGACCTTCGACCTCGCCGTGAGTGGAGTTTTTGTCTGATTCACTCTGAGTTGAGCCACAGCCAGAATCTGAATCAGAGAGCTCGGCTTCTTTGTCCTTGATCTTGGCAACATCACTTTCGGGCAGTTTCTGTCGGACAAGCAGCTGCACGATGTCATTCAAGCCCACATTATAGTCGAATATTGTGTGGCCATCCTCCATCTGACAAGACATTAGAACACGTTAATGAAGCTTCCACAAAAAACACGTCAACAGCTTAAACACCACAAGACTATTCTAATAGGTCGCCTCACCTGTTTGCCCCGGTAGAATAGTCTCTGCCTCTCTGGCTCCACCTTGAAAAGTTCCTCAATTTTCAGGCGCAGCTCATCCACCTTGGTGAGTTTTGACAGGCTATCCACCCTGTGGGTTTCCTTCCCATCCATTGTTCGCACTTGGATCCACATTGCAGCTGCCCTGAATAGGAACAGGAACTTCAGTTTCGCTCAAGTAAAAAGGCAACATCATTCCTTAAGCCTCAAGCTTTTCCATCGAAAGTTGAAATAGTTTCGGATGTTCAGAATAACTGACCAGACTAAAACCACTTGCATGGTTTTACCGAGATCACTCGCGACTCTCGCACAATAAGCATGTTTTCAGCCAAAGCAATGAAAGCAACAAGACGCCCAGAAAATAACAAGGACAAGTCAGTAAGAAGCCAGTCTGAAGCCTTCGTCCGACCTAGCAGCTCGCGTGTGACACATTCCCGCCGCTGCGTTCAGGAACATCAGTTCTTTGTTGTGCACTCAAATAACAAAATCACCATGCGTTTAGGGGCAATATTTCACTCAAATTTACAACTTTAAAGTCAAGACTTTTTGACTGTTTCCAGGTCTCACTGTATTTTACATTTATTAGAATACATATGAAGATTACAATACAGTTATGTTGAACGCATCCATCCAACTCTGTGCCCCTGGAACCATGTTCTCTTCAGTATCTGTATGATCGCTTCTTCCTTTTTATATATTAATTTACACATTCATTTATTACTTTTTTCTAAACCGTTTGGCAACACCAATTACAACTTAACCAATACAAACTATAAGAAAAGGTTACATGGTGTCAAACGTTTGGGCGGCATCATGCCCCTGGTCAAAAGTGGTTATCACATCGATCATGCTGTCACATCTTTAACAAAAGTCTGTTAGGACACCAGCAGCTTCGCTTCAACTCTGATCTAGAGTGCCAAGTATTCGATTCACAAATCAACTGCATTCATATCAACATTATGTTTGTCCTTTTCTCTCCAACGCATTGTTGCACAAGCTGAGGTCTTAACAGCAGAAGAAATAGAAAAAAATAATAATATTTGGATGACACATTGTGTTTTACTGTTTTCAAATACTTGGATGAAAAGTTGATTGTCTTGTGGTCAGATTTGTGCAAAAATAAATAAATAAACATGGAGTTGAGTAAATTCAGGTTTTCCGGAATACAGTGGGAGGTGGGTTTATTTTGATGACTTTATGACTCATATGGCAGTTAATGAACAGATTTTGGATGAGGCAGCCATTTAAAGGGTTGAGTCAGAACGTTGTGGGAAGCAACAAAAGCACGAAAAACCACAATCACCACAGCGAGTCACATTAATAGTTCCAAGCATGCACACGCTTGGATATGCTTGAATTAAAGAATGGCTGTACATGAACATTTTTAATCATCAAATAATGGTCGAAAACTGATCACACACAATGGGAAGTTCAGCCCTGCAAGAGCCATTTTAATGGTGAACAAAGTTCCTGTCAATCCCATTTAAAACCACAAACGATTAAACACAAAAGGGGGAGGTTTCTCAGGCTCCAAGATATGACAGACCCTCCACGCATTGTGGCGCTGTCACTGAATATCAGTAAGGCGGGGAACAAGCTCATTTAAATACAGTGCGGGAAACAGGGAAGCCACGCCCAGTTATTTTAAAGGCAAAGCACATCCGGACGCGAGGGAGCGCTGGCTAACAATGTGCCTGACAATAAAATACAAATATATAACATTGACCGCGGTTGAGGGCCAAGCAAGCTCAAGGAAGGCGTCGACTAAATCAAAATAGTTGGTCTGTTTACAAGTGAAGGTGAAAGCCGATGGCTGCTAATGTGACTTTTACGGTCTCAGCTGAGGTCTGGTTCACTCTGCGGGACATCATCGGATCGTGAGCTCGAAACAGAAACCAAAATATCATAAAGAAGTAGCACAGATCGATTCGTTTGACCGGTATAAAAACACAATCCAGCGTTTATTGTTCAAAAAAATGGAGGGATGCAAACAACCTTAAACGCAACACAAAAAAAATCGAGTTAAACGTGCCCTCAATGTTGTCGTTTAAAAAAACGTGTGAATTAAATATGCACGTCTGTGAATCGGGCAAACAAGCGTGCGCCGATGACGGTGTGCAGGTTCACCACCCACACATTTAAACACAGGTAAGGCACAGAATGGAGCGCTACAAATTGTTGCGGTAGCAACCGCAGATTTACAAACACTCGACGGCGCTCAGTCCCGAAGGCCATGAATATGGAACTCGGTTCGATTCCAACTTTTGTGCCGCTCGCCACCACAGCAACGAGGCAAGTGTGCTAACACAATTAAGCTAGCTACAGCACTTATAAGCATCAAAAGGAACTTGAAAAGTAAACAAAAGTGAGGGGGGCATATTTACCTGGTCAGTCGTCCAAACACAGAAACAGGCGATAAATGAACAAAACGAACAAGTTGACTGGGTTTGCGAGACCAACTCCGTCCTGTTGGATGTTGATCAATGAGTTATTCTTTAAGACTTTGACAACCCGCCCCTGCTGTACGGAGTCTGCGCTGCCACTGGCTGCTTGGCTCGGAATGCTCGATGCTGATTGAACAGCTAAGGTGTCACGCAGGGATGTGGCCGGGGCTTAACTTCAGCGCGCGAAATGACAGTCTCGTGGGTGCAGCGAGCTTCCGGTGGTTATCGCGAGAGTATGCGGAGACTTCCCCCGCTGTGCATAACAGCGAGGGTGTTTTGTTTTGAGCATCAGTCGCGACTAGACAAACGATCGGACGTTTATACTAAATTCAATCGGGTTTTTCCAACACGGATTATCAACTCAAGCTTGATCAGTTTACTTCCTCGATTTCACACCGATTTGGTCTCGTAAAACTGAAATTATTCTGATGGAACAGCAGAAACGTGCGAATACTAAATACAAGGGAAAAACGTTTTTAATACACTAACAAAAACCATAGACTGTGGCACACAACATAGTCTGAGGCTTACACAGCTACAAACAAGCACTGTTCTTCACTCTGCTCCAGTTCAATCTCCGTGTAATAATATTGACTCAATTG
The DNA here is from genome assembly GCF_027744825.2 of Synchiropus splendidus. NCBI lineage: Eukaryota > Metazoa > Chordata > Actinopteri > Syngnathiformes > Callionymidae > Synchiropus > Synchiropus splendidus. The sequence goes on along the minus strand of NC_071334.1, from coordinate 8,471,711 downwards.
TGTGCAATGTATAAAAGATGTACATGCCATATTATTTATCATGAAAGCTACCTAACATGTGTTAGACAATATTAAAATACATTTTTAATCCATTCATATAGTCGACATTTGAGAAATATATTTTATCAACTAAACATTTCAGAACATTTAGAGGGGGAAAAGTACAGGGAATAATAGGGGAAACTCCAATTCAACTGTTATGTGCTGTTTAAACAAGCAGCTAAATTCTGATAAATAAAAGTAAAAGAAGCACATGCAATGTGTAAACACCTCCTGATAAACATAGTTACGCATGTGCTTTTATTGACACAGGGTTAAATGACGAAAATATCCTCAGGTAGAGCTATGTATGTCAGCATAATAAAAAACATGTTTGGTTTTGAAAGCAGCTGTGCCACAAGCAATTTTGTGTGCGTTTAGAAACTGGTTCACAGAAAACAACAAACCTACTTTAGGTGCTTAGTTTTATGTGAAAGCGCTGTCAATCGATTACAATTTTGAATCTCAATCAGACTAAAGCTGAGTTAACTCTTAATCATTTACTTTGTATCATTTTAAAATGTAACTGTGACTTTTGTTTACTAACAACAACCCAACATAACAGATATCAAGAACCTATCTTTAGAATAACCTCTGCGGCAGAGAATAGGTTAAAAAAAAATGCTAAAACCATAACATTGTAAGCATTTATGGCCACTCTTGATTTGTGAAAAATCTTCCTTTAAGCCACATTTAGAATAGATACAAAATGGTTGACTAATTTGCCATTAATCCAGAGTAAACCCATCTTTGTGTTTTTAAATCTATTGACAGACCTAATAAGTAATAAGTAACATATTGCTTCAAAACGCTCATAAAGCATGGACTATAAAATTGTTGTCTCAAATAAAATATATCAAAACAGAATATAAAATGAATTATACTATTTCATTTAATTGCTAAAAACCTTTTGTTGAGTTGTGAAAGCGCAGGAGAACATAACTAAAGGTCTTTATTAGAAAAACAAATCTTTAAATCCTAAAAAACAATCATAACTCGGAGCTGAACGATCCGTACTTTGTGTCAAGTGCTGATTTAAGACACTCATCTTGTTGTCGCAACAGTTCACTTTTCAGAACGTGCAACAGAGCAAAGAATGATTACAGATAAAGACAATACAGGTGGACAACACAAAGGCAACAATCAGCTGCTCGGCTTCTCGGCAGTGGAGTGCCCTTGACAGATTTCCTTCACAGAAACCGAACAGCAACCAGAGCTCAGTGACGACGAGAGAAGATGAACACGACAGGCTATGTCATCCAGGAAATCTTTTTGCAACTTTGCCATGGCTTGGGAAAGATCAAGTGGCAGTGACTCTACACAGAGAATGATGGAGTCAAGCTTGTCTTCAAGAACTACGATCCGTTTGTCCAAATCCTCGCTGCGATGCTGCAGGTCTGACACCAGATCATACATCATGTTTTGGGTCTGCAATGATACACACAGTGGGTTGAATCATACACTGATGGTGAATAATAATGTAAAATCTTACTCTCATTTATATAATTCTTGTCAAAGTGACCAAAACAAAAGTGTTTCTCCGACACAAAAATGAATATCTATTACTCACGTTGAGGGAGGAACAAGTGTGACAAACCTTTGCAAGATCAGCAACAGTGTTTGCCTGGTCAGTTAGTTTCCTTTGCTCCAGTTTCACACTACGTAGTCTTAGAAGCAGACACAATAACCGTACAAATTAGGTTAAGGTCACAGTTAAAACGTTAAATGTTGAAAATAAAGTTGTTTTTTTAAGCTTCTTATTATCAGAAAGCTTTATGTATTTAGCACTTTTTAGAACACTGTTTACAAAGCATTTTACAGGCAAAACAGTGAAGAATGTTTGCACTTGCTTGACCACGAAGGTGGACGGCTAGACTAAACTTGAAATCTTTAGAGATTTATAAAGTCTGCAGACTAGTTACGCCATTGTTTTTGTCATATACCCACTGGTGGATGGCTTGCAAGAACTTGCGCTGATGATGTCGAACCTTGGCGCGATCGATCTTCTTCACCAGCTTGGTGTTTTTGTAGATGAGCCAAGTCTCCCTGAGCACGTTGGCTGCTGTGTTTTTCACCTGCGGAACAACCGAATTTCCCAGCCGTGATCCACTCGCTCTGCATGGTATAGAGAATACGTGCACCCGCAGACAAGGAAGGAGACCTTCTTGTAGAGTTGGGTGTCCATCATGAAGTTGTGGACGTGCTTCTCTGCCCTGGTAAGCTCTGATTTTCTCGCCACAACCGCAACCACCAGGGCTGTACATCCAGCTCCCTGTTGAAGAAACTTCTACTAATGTATTCAAAGCAGTGAAGGCACACAGGAAAAAAAAGAAATATATATTTATATATATATATTTATTTTTGGCAAATTTAAAAATTGTTATGAGACAATGTTCTTGGTGCGTGACAATGTGGTGGGGCGATGCCATTGCCTCTAAATCTTACCATGATTCCAGTCAGTAGACAAACCCCTTTTCCACAGTAGGTGTGCGGCACCATGTCCCCATAACCGATGGACAGAAAAGTGATGGAGATGAGCCACATGGCACCCAGAAAAGTGCTGGTCACCTCTTGGGTGTCATGGTACCTGTTGAGATGGAGAGCAGCTTTAATGCTGAGGAAAACTGAGTGTGTGAAGATGCAAAGTATGTCATGTGTTTACCTCTCACACACACGCACCGTCCAGGCAGCGATGATCCAACAAGTGACGCTGAACACCAACAGGACAGTCCCGGGGCAGATGGTCATGAGTGTCTTCATGACGAAGCGGGTGTCAAAGCTGATCTTGTTGAGGGCCCCGATGCTCCGGGACGAGGCGTCGGTGAAGAGTTTACTATGAAGCAGCATGACGCGGCCGATCAGGTAGAGGCGGAGGAACATGGGCACGGAGAGGATGATGTCCACGTCCGCGTCCGCCACCGAGGCCGTGTAGCTGAAGGCCAGTCGAGTCGTCCAGCTGAAGACGTACTGGCCAGGGATGGGGTGGATGGAACAGACGAGGAGCTCCAACACCACGAAGAAAACCCGCTCGCAGGTCAAAGCGATTCGCCAGTCATCCGCCCCATTGTCCACCATGAACAGCTAGAAGAAGGCATGACTTTCAAACAGTGAGATCGGCATTCAGTTATGAGCTGAGAGCTAAGGTTTACCTGAATCTCTCTGGCATGGTACATCAAGATTAGGCCGAGAAGAACAAGAGTTGAAAGGCTGATCAAACCTTTTAGCACATAAGAATAGATCGACTCCTGAAAACGACACATGGATTCCGAGCTTCATTGGATTACAATGAAATGAAAATGAATTTTCAGAAGCTGCGTGAGTGACTGAAGCAGTACCTTCGTGTATATCCCCCTGGAGAGCTCAGTCTCAACCACCATGATGATGATGCCGAACATCCCGCAGACTAAAGCGTAGTCGCTCAGTTGCTTCCTCTTGCCAAACAGCGCCCTCCTCTGCCCCAGTCTGTAGCCAATGTCTTTGGACTTCTTCTGCGGCCCGCTCAGGTTCTCACTGGGGGCCTTGCTGGATTCTTCTCTGATGACCTTGGAGAAGGCGTCCTCCAGGATGGCGCTGTGGAGAAGCTGCAGAGGCTGATGACCAGAGGAAAGCTCAGCAAGGACGGACACCGGTCTCACCGCGTCACCGTTAGAGCTGTCGCCATCTGTGGGTTTTGCTTCGATGTGGTTGTCCATCTGCACAATGAAATGGAACCATTTGAGCAAGCTATTTTTAACAAACCCAGAGTTGCAACATTTTCTAAGACACTTGCAACGCAAGACGGATCCAGAGAATAGAGAACATGATTTGCGTGTGTTGGGGAAAAAGAAAACACACCTGACTTATTCGTCGTTTTGGTGCGTCCTCCACAAACTCCTGATTGTCAAAGGAACTGTAGTAACTGGTGGAGAAGGAGTGTTCACTTTTGTTACTGGCTGGCGTGGATTGCCTCCTCACTCCAGAGGTACTGACCCGAGGTTTAGCTGCAGGATGCTGGCGGTTGAAGTCTCCACTGACAGAGCAAGGAGAGTCTTGCTGGTGGCACGACTGCACCAGCAGCGGTTCATCACCAAAGATGTCTTTCCAGTTACGATGTATGGGTTTGTGTGGCTGCTGAGCACTGTCTTTCTCAAGAGGGATGTTGAAAGGGTTTGTGCAGCCTGAGTTTTTAACCTTTTTCAAATGACTGCAAGAATTTAGATGAGCTTGTCCACCCTCACAACTGGATGTGGTCACGCTCTGCTGATGGATGTCTGGTGGCTTCCAAAGATCCTTTGTGTTACTGTTGAGCAGTGGAGGTAGGTGAGGGAACAGCACAGATGCCATCGGGTTTGTACTTGGAGAGATGCTGTCGTTGGTGGCCTCAGGTTTTAACCGTTGCTCAGAAACACAGGTTTTGTTGGTCTCAGTACATAAGCATCCACAGCCGTCGCTGGGGTTTGGACGCACGGAACTCGCCTTTGGTCTTGGCATCGAAGATAATTCCTCACTTGAACCAGCGACCTGACCACAGAGCAGCAGCCAATCCTGATTGCTGAGCTTCGATATGGTCACGTTGGTCCGTTCCGGCGACTGGCCTGAAGCCCTCACTGAGCCAACTCCATTGGCTCGCTCATGAAGTGAGGGTGAAGGACAAGGCCGACTAGACTCATGAGGAGATGAGGATGCTACAAAAGAGGCTCCAGAGAATAGATCACGAATCCCCTCGGATGATTTTCTCAGTGGTCCGGGACCCCCAGAGGTGCAATGTTCATGGCTCCCTTGGCGAAACACTTCACCAGTTGAGTCAAGGCGGCGAGTCGCATTGGTGGGTTTCACCAAAATCAACCTCATGATGTTAGAGGAGGGCTGGAAAAAGAGACATGAAGCTTCATTATGGGCAAATGGAAACACAGAGAAGATCACAGTCCAAGCCAAGACATTTCCATATTTTGATGGTCAAAACTCTGAGATAATAAATCTGTAAAATTACTGGGAGATCAGGATTCCCTCTTGACATCCACCAGACATAAATTCAAAACTTTAAAGAGAAGTGCGATTAATCCCTATCAAAAGATTTATCTTTGGATTGACTCCTGAAATTCAGCTGCTGCAAGGAAGTGAGATGAAACTGTATAGATCAACTTAAGCGAGGATAACTTACTACCCCAAGAATATGATGCCCATTGCAATCATGTAACAGGTTCCCCATGTAAAAAGTAAGAATCTGAATAATGATCAAGACTCATATTAATGAATACAGGTCATCTGTCATAAGCACATGCAGCCTCTTCACCTCGTGGGCAGGCGCACAGAGCTGGAACAAGCTGATCAAAAGGCTTCACATTCAATTTAAAATATATAAATATCAACCGAAGACTGTGAGTAGAAAGAAGTTTTTTATATATATATATATATATATATATATATATGAACACTGAATTAATATTTAACCTACGCTGCTATAACTAAAGACCATTAAAGTGACACAACAATGAAACAAAGAATGAAGCGGAATCCACCAACCGTTCTCTCCTTCAGCTTTTCTCCAAACCTGAAGAGAAGAGCCACGCGAGGACTCTCAGGTCTTCACATCAGAATTGATGAAGAGCAGCAAGAATGGTCAGTGGGCAGCAGCCGAACTCCTCCCAGGACCAACACTTGAAAAAAACGAAGCTAAGGATACAATTTCCTTTGAAAGTAAGTCATTAGAATTCAAGGAGAAGAAAGGAAGAGGCAGCAGCCTTCAGGAAAAAAAGGGCGTGATGCAAATATGCAGGACCAGGAGGCAACATGGGCCACATGCAAGGACGACGCGGGGACATCACAGGTACACAGCAGATGGACTGATTTAGAATTAAACAGAGCTTTCAATGCAAAGTGGGAAATAAAAGCTCATTTGAACTTGTGATTGAAGCGCTGCTTTTCAAAGGCTCTCTTATCTGCTGCAGCACCAGAGCTGACGGGACAAAGGGTGGCTCCTTCCAATAAATCCAGTAACCAGGGAGGGAGATCAGATATTTTGGTACCTAAATTAAACAAACCTGATCCAGGGATAATTAATACAGTGAATTATTACAAATACAAAATAACATAAATTCTATGTTTTCAAAGTCTGTCAAGGTGAAAATGTTTAAAAAAGTCATTCAACTCTGTCCCCTCAACCCAAATTAAACATGAACACAAAGATGTGACAAGTCAACAGAACTATTGAAACAGCTTTGAACACTTTTTTTGAATTTTAGGCTTACTCATTATCACAATTAAAATGCTAGAATTTTCCCAGTTATTTTCAAAACTGACCCCACCCCTTACTAGCCTTCATCAGTTATACTCTGACTGTCCTGTCACCGTCACAGTTTGCATCCGCCAATAGGTTTTGGCAGAAAAGAGAGAGGTAGTAGTAGTAGTAGTAGTAGTAGTAGTAGTAGTAATAGTAGTAGTAGTAGCCGGTTCAGCTGATGAAGCTTCACGAAAAAGTCTCTTCTTTCACAGCTCAATAGGTGGCGCTCTCGGTTTACAAAGCATGTGAGGAGTCATTGAAATAGTGCCTCAAAACTAGTGCTTTTACAGGAAAGAGTGCCACCTAGTGGGCTCTGAAAACAAGGACACAATTTCATAAGCCCATCACGACTGAGAAGAATTAAACACCTGATGATAGCACTGGTAAGTATCACACAGAAGGAACGCATAGTGAATACAGCGCAGAGATGGCATGTGTATCCCTCTTACCCAGTGTTTTAAGACTAAACAATTCACACTTTTTTGCTCTTCTTCAAAGGATTTTTCCTTCTTAAACTGGAGATCATTATAGAAGTTTAAAAAAAAAAAAACACTATTTGACAGAAGAACAAGTGAAAAAAATTGCATGTATTTCAGGATTGCTTTCGCCTGTAAGGAACTATAATTTAGAAGTCCGTTTAAAGACAGCTGCATTCACTGGGCAAAATATGCAACCCAACCATTGGAAGTGGACACCACTCCTCCGGTGTGTTTAGGTGGGCTGTAGGAGTGATGGCGCATCTTCATGGATGCTGCGGGCCCAGCTGATTTAAATCTCAAACCACGCACACAGAAATCCTGAAGTGACAGACGTTGTTGTGTCACCATGAGGGAGAAAATCTTCCAAAATATCTCTTGATTCTACCTAAATATCACTATATGCGTCATAACGGTTCTTCAAAGTCTGGCGTAAGCCCTGGTTTATCTCTTCCTGCTGTCATTACAAGTCGGGCCTGCATGGCTGCAGACTCAGCATTTAAATGTTGCTGTGCTGGAAAAGCCTTTGTGACCGACAGCAGCACATCACCAACTGGTGCTATCAAAAATGGCTTCACTTCATGCCAGGGTCAAAGAAGATTCTGTGATGAAGTAGAACAAAAGACGCTTAAAAATAAAACGAGTTTTTTGCCTTTAGCTGGTGAATGACGCCTCAAGTGGTGTGGTCAGTCGAGAGGAATGGAAAACACCAGCAGCGAGTTGAGGAGAACCTTGCTGGCAATATAATATAATGCTTCACATCGACTCCTCCCCCTTCCTCTCGGCTTCATGAAACATAATGGATGGACAAACTTCAATAAGTAGTTCCAGAAACATGCGACTTCCAAACTCCCCAGCAGTGATTATGGGGAAAAATAGATTTATTGATGATAACAGCCTTATTACAGGGCTCGTGCACAAGATGCAACAAGATGATCTGCAGTAAACCTGGGGGAAATCTTGATCTCCTTTTCTGCGGATTAAAAAAAACAAACAAAAAAAACAAAGGTCCTCTGGTGGAACAAATCAGCAAATCTCTATAACGGATGAGATTTTTCAATTTTCCAGTGTGAGAGTCTCAAGTTCACAACCAGACACTTCTCTAAAGTAAAGGGTGTGAGTGAGTGGGAAGTGCGTTCACTTGGAGTTGTAGTTGGTGAACCGTTGGTTCAACGGGTTCTCCGGTGCCTTCATCCACTCCTTCTTCAGCAACTGCTTCAGCTGAGACAAGCGCATGTTGGGGTTCTCCATCTTGATGCGTGGCATGTTGGCCTCCTCGTAGGCTGTAAATGCAGCTTTCATCCTGCGCTCCGGATGACGGTCCAGATCTTCTGGTCCCACACTGAAAGCCCATAAGTGAATCATGAAAATGTGTTGTAAAAGCAGAGGTAGACACCATTCTGCTAAAACATTACCTAAGGACCGCAATAGCATCTTCTACTGATCGAGCCTCCACGGTTCCTTCCTCAGGAATGATCCTGTTCACATTCTCCTCCAGCGGAGTTTCCAGGTGGCTCTTTTCTGTACCAATGTGAGTAAGAAACCTCTCAATAAATACTGTTTAGCAGCTCTTAGCTCAGTGGTGGGCCTCTGATCTGATTCAAATTGTTTCCAGATTCAGTTGCTTTATTTTAGGTTTGTCTAACTTGACATCAGAAAACATTGTTGTAAGAAACATGACGTTGGTAAAATACATTTTCCAGAATACATATTATCCTACCGACTGAGCAACCCAAGCTTCAAAAACAGGGACCCAAATTCAAATTACAAAGCAAAACAATAAGATTATACAAAATAAATAATGTTCCTGCCAGAAAAACCAAAGCAAAATCAGACAGAGTGTTACCTTTTGGTTTGAGGGGCTGCGGCCGCTGCTGCTCATTCTGAAGCGTCTCTTCGATTTGAGCGCGAGTCACTTTTCCAACGACCTCCTTCTGACTGCCTTTACCTTTCAGTTTGGTGCTTTCTTCATCTAGAAGTCGCTGGTTTTCCTTTTTTCTTTCCAAAAGCTCAACTCTTTTCTTCTCTTTGTCATCCTGAGTACAAATCAGAAACATACTTGGAATCTGTGCCTGTGTGTATCATCTGACAACAGAAAGCAGTAGTAGTGCAGGTCTCACCTTTCTCTGTTCTTTCTTAAGAACGTGTTTGTCGGTTTCCTGCCACAGGGCATCGTCCTCGGCTTGTTTCTTGCGAGCGTCAGCCACAGCCTTGGCCTCAGCCTTGCGGGCTCTGGCTGTAGCCGCCTTGGAGTTTTCACCCTGGAACTTCTTTGGCATCCCAGCAGCTGTTGGTATGATGAGAGCATGTTAAAGTGAGTGTGGGTTCCAAACAGGCATCATGAACCCACAGATCACTGAGCAGATGTTGCAGGTCATCCCAACTCCCAACAGTTATCAACACCCAAGACTGCACGCAACACTGTTGCTGTACTCACAAGTGAAGGCAAATGGTGCTGTCCAACATGACCTGCTGCTTTCAAATGAATAACGACGGTCTTCTGGACCTCTTTAGTTACACAGCTCTATATTATTTCCACCGCGAAAAGCAGTGACTGTTACTTTAGATTGAATGTAACGAGTGTGATCTGAGTTCTGCTACACTTGTTTCAGCTTCATCCAACCACCAGGTAGCTCTTCACTGGTTTCACTTGAGTTATGATGTAAAGAGCTTTAGCATTATATTAGCATTGGCTGGCCTAGTTTAACACACAACAACAAGCACGGTAATCACCGACAACACGTCCACAATAAAAACATGTTTCTATCATTTGTACACAGCTCGGTAAACAGAAAAGTCCGCTATCAGGTGGTTAGCTCCCTTTAGCTTGTTAGCCGGGAAACAAAGCTAACCACCTTTTTGACCAGAATATCTGACTGTATCAAACTAAAGTGGGGATTTTCATTTCTGTACGACTACTGCCAACACAAACGGTGCCTTACCAGTCTGAAAGGAAAGCCAGGCGGTCAAAGGAAGGCAGAATTCAGCCCGCAGTCTCCGAGAGGCATTAGCCACCTCCTCGCTGCTGGCAGCGCGTGCTGATGACGAACCTTCTCCTGCTCCCTGGTTTTCCTTTCCATTTCGAGACTTCGCGTCTAAAACGGTGGACTTAAGCCGAATTGTTTTTTAAGATAAGACGTTGGAAATGGCAATGTACAATTACTACCTTACATCACAAGTCGATTAATATTTTTTTCAATGTTTTATGTCCATTTTCGCACCTATTAAACTAACATTTAACATTACCTCATAACTAGTTAGTAGCCACCAAGCCTTTTTAAAGTTAAGCATTGCATCCACTTTTAATTCAATTCAAATTTTCCAACTTTTTATTTGTACAAAAATGTAACTGTAACATACAGCGCACATATTTAAGTACAGTGCAGACACAGAGCAACAAGAAGGCCATGTTTATTTAGAAGTCATTGTCACTGTCCTCGGGGTGAGGGGGTCTTGAGCCGCCCCTGGAGGTTCCGGTTCCTCTTCGTTCTGGTCCTTCCAAACTGTCAACCTCTAACTCCTTACTCTCGTCGTCCTCCTCATCTTCCTCTTCATCATCCTCATCGTCCTCATCCACATCAATCTGACTATCTTCAGTCTGAAAATAGCAGGACAAATTGCAGTCATTTTTATTGTCGGCATTCATCTAAATGTACTCAAGCTACGGGGTTGACAAGCGTGACGAGTCAGCAGTAAAGCGACTTACGCTAACACATTGGAAATGGAAGTTAAGCGGGTAAAATACAATAGAGAATCCTTGCGTGGTCGTACTGCCGACAGGAACAGTCACTCAGTGGTGGGAAGGCTATTGGCATGGATTCGCTAGGAGGGTCAGCCACACTACTTTGTCCAACACACACCTGTCTTCCGGGGAATTTTTTGGCACAAAATGACGGCCTTCCGGAAACTGCTATGGAATGCTTTTTAAATGAAAGTGAGTGAAAGAAACTGAAAATGTGGCTTACAAAGTGAATCAAAATTAATCATGAAAACAGAAAAATAATTTGTAAATCTGAATGTAGTACTTACGTCCTCGCTGTCACCTCCCTGCATGTTACCGATGAATCTTGCTCCTCGACCTGGTAAAATATTCAGTTATATTTCAAATTCTAATGACAATGCAGCTCTCTCCATTTGTTTGGATATTTACCTGCCATGATGCCATTGTGAGACGGCCGTGGCTTTGAAGGGCGAGACTCTTCTATGTCACTGTCAGAGCCTTCGTCTTCAGGAAGGTCCATGTCAGAGTCTTCATCTTTCACTGTGGAAAACATGTTCAGTTGAGTTTGGATAACAACAGGTGATGCAAGTCAGTTGTCGTACAGGAACTTCTCATTAGGTCCCGCTCCTCTTCTCTCAGCTTATTCTGCATCATTCTCATGTTGTTTTCAGCTTCCTGCAGAGACATAAGATAGTTTTTTTCATGGTGATATGAAAGACATTCTTCTGCTTATGAAAGGTACCAGATTAAGGTGACTGACCTCAAACCTCTCCTGCTCCAGTCTGTGGTACTCGTCCAGCTGTGACTCCAGGAAGCAAAGGTTTCTGAACTTCTCCACATATATGTCATACTGCTTCTGCAGGTCTTCCTCTATTTTCTCATATTCATCCATGAAGGCAGGTCTGAGATGAGATGATTTTGTTTAAATCCTGACAGGGACAATGCTTTCATTTCACTTTGAGTGATCATACACTCACCTCACACTCTGCAGCGTTTGTAGTCTCTTTCGATTTCTCTCCAGCTCCTGCTTCTTTTTCTCTATCTTAGCATCCAGACTGCTCTCATCAGACGCCCCATTCACCAACATGTCTTTGGTTTTTTCAACACTCTCCTAAATAAAGAGCACAGTTAAGAGCAGATACATATAAAAGCGTAAATGCACAAACATTGTGATATAACCAACTGTAGGACTAATAAAGGACATCTAATGTAATAAATATGAGAATCTTCGCACCAAAACCTCCTTGATCGCAGCTTTTAGGGCCTTTTCGGTGTCATCAATCTCAAGAGGTCGAGCGATAGCTGCAGTTCTCATTTCCTGTGAAGAAGGATTCAAAATGTTGGAGCATAAATACTTATCTGACTGAAGTTGAAATGGCCAAATCACAACGACAAGTACACTACATACTACAAAATAACAGAGAATTAAAAGAATCTAGAAATCCATTTAAAGACTCTCTCACCCTCAATTCCACCTCTTTCCCTAATAAATCGTACAAAGTCGCTCCTTTAGACGTGACCTCAGATGCAAGTTGTCTGGCCGCTTTAAGATCAGATATCTGGAACAAAATGAAAGGTACAAACATGCTTATGAAATGGTATTTTCAAGATTGTTCTTCAAAATTGTTTGAAAAAAAAAAAAGCAGCATCTCCTGGAACCATTTTGTTTGTTTACTTGGTAGTTTGATTTGCTGATATAGCAGCTGTTAACACAGTTGTGTCTCACCCTTGAGCCAAGATCAAACTTAAACTTGTTGTTATCTTCCTCCACTTTGTCATCCAGTGTCAGTTGTTTGGTCTTCATGGCACTGTACAGCACTGAGGTGATTTTTAGCATCTCCTTCACCGCATAGCCATCAGCCTGGTAGAGTCGCTTTGTGTTCAGCTTGATGTGTGCTTTGGTTGCCTGAAAAATGAATAGGAAAATGATGACCATCTGAAACAGAAACTAATATTTACAGAGTAAGACGGTGGTTACCATAAATTGTGCCACAGCCTTGATGAAGAAAACTCTATCCGACTCTGTATCCACATCAGTGGGAATGTCTGTCAGAGGTTCATATCTAAATGCAATACAGGAAAAAAGATGCATGTAATTCTGTAAGAATGCCTTCTTTTAAAATTCCACAAATGTTTTACACACAGTTTTAGCCACGATTTAAATAATTTGCAAGAAAACAGGGAATATAAAATAATAAAAGACGTAGCTTCATCATCATATTCTGATCCTTTTGAAGATGCTCATGGTACATTTGTTCTTATTGATGTTGCAATTTGACCTTAACTACAACTCTGTCTACTATATTTTCTATTCTATTCCAGTTTCAATAAACACTAATTTGTGAAAAACATTCATGCCAAGCACCAAAACAAAGCCGATATCAGGTGAAATCAATATTCTTACCTTTTAACGAGCCATATGAGGATCTCTGCGACTAAAGAGAAGTTTGGTGTCCGAAAGTTCTCCATGGATATTAACCGTGGGTATCCCAGAGCCCGCATCATCTCTGTAAAATCTGATCAGTGCATCAAATGGTGAGTTCTGCTTTAACAAACATGCGTTATTTTCAGAGCATCGAGGACCGCACTTACTTCGCAAATCCCTGAAGGACATTTTGTCATGTCACCGAGTCAAAACATCTACAATGGAACAGCACATCATAATTTGTGGCATAACCTAACAACGGAATGGATGTTTGCTGTCAATACATTAGAAAATAGCAGACTAATGCGTAATTTAACAATCCGGGAGGATTAGCATAGTTAGCATGCAGCCAAAAGAGGATCGCAATAAGGGTAATGGAACGATGTAGCTGAATAAAGAAACATCGTACATGTCTATAGATTAAATACGCAAAAAAGTACACTCGTATTGTCCTTAAATTATGTCGTAATATTTACCTGAGCGATAACAAATGTAAGCGAGCTGGTCGTTCGTTGTGCAGAAGCTGGTTTCTATGGAAACAGACTCAATGCCTACGGGAGCTCATGGTGGTCAAATTTAAGGGGGCAATTTGAGGCGCCAATATTAGTGTCCTGTCAGTTTTGGCATCTCAGTTAAAATCCGTATAAATTACTGATTTCCGTTTCATGACTCCTATAAAGGTGTGTAGAAGCAGAACCCTACCCAAGGTCCTGAAAGAGTCCTGGGCAAAATGTGACAAAGGGGAACATCATCAGAAACTATAAATGAGAATCAGAATCAAATTTATTGCCATGGTCAGTGGGGATCCCACGAACTAGGAGAGTGCTTTGGAATAAAGTGCTGACATAAAAGATAAAATAAAATAAAATAAACAACAAAGGCTGTTCACGAATTCAGCAGTATGATGGCAGAGGGCCATAGAAAACTATTTGATTATTATTTTAGACTAAAAGACTTAAATGTCTTTCTTGTAATGTTTTAACATGACTCCACTGAATTATTTCAAAGTTAAATTATTCCAAACAATTTTGACCTGTTAACTGGTGACTATTTTTTTGTTTTGTTTTCTCATTTTCTGTACTGGTGTCAGTTATAATGGGGATGTAAATACAAATGTCTGTACTTATCAGCTTATTTATCATGATACAACCAATAACTATAAATTTAATTAAAGTCTTTTTGGTATTTGGATACGTTACACACAAGTCAAGTCACAGTCAATGAAGTGACTCATTGGTTGCAGTACTCGGTACAGCCACCAGGCTGACTGTCTTCCCATAGCTGCCCGGTGTCAGTGAGGACGCTGAACGCGATGGAGCAGAGTCCAGATCCAAATCACAGCAGCCAGCCGGCGGGTTGCCAGCCGCCCGTCTGTGGCCTGCACAGCAAACGACTGAAGGAGTTGGAAAATGCCGCTCTGCAGAACACTATAATATCGTCACAGATGGATTCTGGGTCCGCGGCAGACGCGGGGAGAGAGACGGAAGTCCAGGCCGGGGAGAACCAGCTGTCGAACGGCTCGTCCTTGGAGCACCGGGCGGCCTCGTCGCGGCTCAGCACGGACACCGCGCCGGAGGACATGGAGTGTCAGGAGGTCGAGGAGGAGAAGGCGGAAACACACACGAGAGTGGAGGAAGAGAGAACCCTGACGGACCACTTGAATAAACGGCTGCTCTCCTCGTTTCTGGAGAAGCTGAACCAAAGGGACCTCGCGCTTCCGGGTGTCGGGCGCCTGGACTGCGCCGTCGCAGACGAGGACTCGAACAAGGCCGCAGATGAGTGGTGAGCAGCGGAGGCTGAGGAGACCAGCGACCCGGCGCCACCACCTCCCGTACACTAGACTTTTGATGAAAACAAGCGACTGCAAGAGCGTCGTTAAGCGTTTATTGATCTCGTTTTGAGTGAGATAACAGACAAGATAATAAAAAGACACCACGTGATTAGTTCGCCTTTTGTTTTGATTTGACACAGCAAAAACAATAATATACATCCATTTACCTGACCCCAGATCTTTATGATAAAGTCTTTTTTAGCACATATTTAACATTCCCTCGACATTTTTCTGATAAGGTTGAACATGCAAATAAAACAACAACAACATTGGATTTAAGAATGATTAAAAGTTAATAAAGTTGACCAGAGAATTCAGTCAGTTTAATCACCTAACGGACCTCATCTCGTACCTGACACGCACATATCAAACCTTCCAGAAGGTGCTTTCTGATCAAAGAAGTTTTATATGGAAGACAGTAGTATAGAGGGCAGCATGGTTCTCGTCTGCTCTGTTTCTGTTTCGGCCGCTGTGTGCCGCAAAGAAGCGATGGACTTGAACTAGAGAAGCATTGAAGAGGTAGAGTTGTCCCAAGTCCTGCGGGTGTGTTCAGCGCAAGAGGCCCTTCTGAGGATCTTTCAGCGGCACGAGCTGAGGTAGAACCGTGATGCGGCCACTCTGAAAAACATTCAGAAGAAAATCAAGAGCTGAAATTGGGATAAGATGAAACTACTTCACTTACTTTCATTCCTGCGGTGGTCTTCGTTTGCTTCCCCATATCCCACCGCAACAAACCCCTTTGAATATCGGCTCTTTCTGTCGGCCCTGTATTTGGAATCCATGCAGATGGGATAAATCAAGCTGGAAAACTCTGAAGTTACTTCAACTCACCTGTCAAGTAGCTCACAATAACCCCGACTAGCACGACAGCAGTGGTCGCCGTGGCACCGAAGAACAGGTACGAGATGGAGTAGAAGTTTAGCAGGACCCTGGTGTGGAGGGGGGGAAAAAAAAGTCAGGTGATTTTTCATGCATTTTATCTGAAACTTAACTTGCTACTGACCCCCTGTTGTCGTCAGGCTGCAGCAGCATCAAGGCAGTGTGGTCATTCTCTGGGTGGTGGTAAGTTTGGGTGATGTTCATCGCTTCACAGAGGCTGGCATCACTGGGAAGGACTCCCATGACGCTTTCACTTGGAGGGTACAAGGTGGAACCAACAGCCAGCCAGACAGAGACGCAGTAGCCCACAAATATGCCGACATAAGCCCCCTGGAACACCCGCATGAAGAACATCTTTTACAGGGGGCCATAAACTCAGTCATATAATAGAATAATAATAGAAATAAAACAGTGTAGGATGAGCCTGCCTCGCACTACAAATAGCGTGTCATTAACACCACAGTTCTCTCCAATATCACGCAATAATGGACTCTGATTTTCCATTAGCCTAGTATGGATGCCCTTTGTACAGTCCTTGTCTTGCTCCGAGCAACAGCCACCCCCACTTCATTGTTAAAGTTATTTACACATCTATGCACTTTCAACCATGTTAAAGCTTCCGGTGACATCACTTTTAATAGTTTCATTCTTAAATGGCTCTTCAAATTAAAGTTTTAAAAGCAATTTCAACTTTACACGTAACATTTATAGCCACAAAAGCTGTCACTTGTTGATGATGTCACTCGATGCGTGGTACATATTCTGTGTTCCTGTTCTCAGAACTAGCCCAGGCCGTCCCAACTTACTGCTACCCTCAATGTGATCGAAGGACTCACACGTTTACTCACCACTTTGTTGGTAGCAGGTATGAATATTCCCAAAATAAAGATGCCAAGTAATGGACCGCTGACCACACCCATGATTGTGAATGAGCCCTGAGAAGAGAAAATAAAGAGAATTTGGTTATACTTAAGAAAAAGGGGAAGGGCATCTAGTCCAATACATTACCATAAATAAACTACTCATTCAAATGTTTATTAGCGGCATGTTTATTATACATTATAAAGGACTGTGTCTGGTTAAGCCAAGCTGTATTTTACCCTGGAATAGTCTATATGAAACCACCATTACTGATCTGCAATAAGCAAGATGATTAATGTTTAGCTTAGGTTGCCAATTCTGAAACTGTTATATAAGTTGGCGTTATTGCAGCCGTAGGACATTTTTCCAGCATGTCAAAACATCTTTAATGAAAGTCTATGTATTAATTCGGTTGCGTCAAATTCTGTGCCGCAAGGAAGATTGACAGCAGAAACCGCTGAGCCGACAAAGTTTGCTCTTCTCTCTATGCTTTCTCCGAGATGATGTTTTTTTTTCTTTTTACGTAATCTTGGATTTAAATAAAGTTTATGCATTTCTGAAGTCTAAGTGCCACCTACCAATCAACCAAGTGAAACCGCTTCAGGGCTGGATTGTGGGTTCTGAATGTTCCCACTCAGATAATACATGCAGCGAACATGAACAAATAAAGATCTGAGAAAGTCCATTAAAAACTATTTAACCCCACTGTACACAACAAGGATGACGCACAGCTATCACCATCATCGTTGCTTGAGAGATGAGGGAGATCCCCAGTGGATCAGATAAACATCTGTCAAAATTATGTCTTTCATTACGGCTGCCACCTCGTGATGTCGTAACATTCAAATTAGGCGTACATCTCTTATACAGTATGCCTTCGTCGCCAGTCACATTCAAGCTACAACCTTCGGAAATAGTGATGTTAAAGTTGCATATTTCATTGGAAAAAATAAAGATGGTAGTGATTCACTGCAGTTTGTTAATCCACAGAGACAACATCTCTCCACCGTGTCTTGGTCTGACCACGTCACCTGGGAGGCAGCGCTTCTAGTCTAAGACTCTCTGGAGAAAACATGCTTGTAAGAAGAGACCTGGTCCTTTCAGCTACTACCCGAAGTGGAGAAGTTTAAAGAGAAATTCAAACATTTGCATTACTGACAGGGTCACTGGGTTATTGCTTATAAGCAAACACATTCAAATGGCAAATATTTGTCAAGCAAGACAAACAGTAGCTTCCCAGCTTCCCCGAGTGTATGATGGACAGACTAAAGTGTGTTTTCGCGGTTTCAGAAGCCAGTAGCTCGAGGTTTACCTGGAGGACTCCCCATTCCAACAGGGAGGAGACAGCCGCTACAGTCATGCAACCCACTCCAAATAGACATGCTACAAAATCAAACAAAGAAAAAATGAAGGAAATTCAATTTAAAATTTTGTACAAAACTTCAGAGTTACCCAGCTTGATTTAAGATAACTTACACAGGCCTTTGGATATGAGAACCATCCTCCTCTGGCTGGTGTTGTGCAGATAAGGTTGCAGCAGATCCTCCATGGTTACGGCAGCCATGGCATTAATGCTTGTGGACGCCGTGCTGTGTAAGTCATCACCATGAACTTGTTGTTACTAGTAAGCTTTTTTTTCCATTTTGTGGTGTCTGTCTGTCTATCTATCTATCTATCTATCTATCTATCTATCTATCTATCTGTCTGTCTGTCTGTCTGTCTGTCTGTCTGTCTGTCTGTCTGTCTGTCTGTCTGTCTGTCTATCTATCGTTCTATCTATCTATCTATCTATCTATCTATCTGTCTGTCTGTCTGTCTGTCTGTCTGTCTGTCTATCTATCCAGGCTGACGATGGTTTGACTGCTCATGAAACAACAACACATTCTCACTCCAAAGACGTCCAATATCGACTGCTGTCAAATTCATTTAAGTACGCCTGGGGAAGCATAGAGCAAATGCAAAACACTGAAACACAACAACAGTAACTCACAACACATCTGCAAAAGCCGCAAAAAAATTCACACCGACATTAAGATGCAACTGTTCTACATAAATCACAGCGGAAGTCAGGACGGAGCTTCCCTCAGTGTCCTCCAACGCCTCTCTCACCTTCTTGATTCCTTAACTCATCCTCAACTGTTCCCTCACTTCCTTCCTTTCCTCATTTTCTTTTCCGTATTATCTTTTTTTTTTTTCATCTGCGGGGTGTTTTACGTGGCTCTCGCTCATTGTGAAGTGTCCTTGAGTGTGAATAGATGATCATGAGGAATATACAGTACGTTGGGCATCTATCCACGGTGCAGCCTCCCATAGTCTGAAATCCCCAAGTGGAGTGGTATGATCACCTGAGAGTTCCACTGTAGGCGCAGGCGAGAAACAGCCCAGGGAATCCAGGGTAGTCTTCGAATATGTCCAGCACGAAGTACGGCATGTACTTCAGCAAAAGAGAGATTTGTTGATCAGCATCCTCTTGCAACAACAACCGCTTTTGATCTGCGATGTTCAGTTTGACTTCAGAGAAATGGACAAGGGTCTCACCAGATCAGGACTGGCGACCTCCCCACACCGGAGCGGATCGCGATGGATGTAGTAGGTGAACATGACGATGCCACAGATGGCAGCGCTCCCAATAATCAGACACAAACCCACCTGGTTAATGAACATGGCCCTGAGATGGAGAAGAGAACACTTTGTCAGGCGTCACAAAAATCTGAATTCTGAAATTCCTCAAGGCAAGTCAACACAACAGTAATTAACCATAAAAGCAGACATTTAAATAGATATTTCAACCCTGGATATTACCATGAAGGCAAACACAGACATGTCAGAGTTTGTGTTATTTTACACACCGACCACACCCTTCATGCACTTCAAACGGTTCATTAGTCCTGTACATGTGACAGGTGAAATGAAGCATGGGCTCTCACAGTTGTGCTTGCTTCTCGGTTCTGCAGCAGATGTAGCGTTGGACCTGAGCTTGGTTCACCCCGTACATGGACAGCCACACCATGGTGCCACCCACAGTCAGGCTCCAGAATGTGTAGCGCTGACGAGGGTCAAAGTCAAACGCCCTTTGGTCAAGTGGTGGAAAAAGAAGGATAAGGGTCAGTGAAAGGTTCTAAAACAGCTTTGTGAGTTGAAAAACAATCAGATTCTCTTATTCTCATCTTCCTTTTTTTTCGTCAGTGATGCATTGCTTAACTCCGTCCATTTCTTGCGCTCGCCTTTCTTCCGAGGGCCATTCCCACCGCCTCACTCTTTACCTTATCCATTCCTTTGCTTAGCCGTACCATCCTTTGTTCCTGCTTTTCCCTCATCATTTTTCCTTTGTTTCTCACGTCCTTCCTTCCTTCACCCCTCTTTTTTCTGCGATCACAAGTCTTTTTTCTTCCCCTCATCATTTCTCTACTTTGCTTGGGAATCTCTCATTATTATTTATTTTCCCCTACTTTCTTTAATTCCCACCTTCCACTCTTCCTTTCCAACCAATCCTCTCCAGTCAGACTTTCATCCTAAACCCCTTCATTTTTCATTTTCTTTGAATTCCTGCATTACTACCAGTGTTTCCTTCTATCTTTCACCTCACCTCTCTCCTATTCACACTTTCTCATCACACTTTTTCCGCATTCATTCCTGTCATCCAACTCTTTTTGTGCCTTATTTCCTCCATCCATGTTACTTTCATTTCTCTAGTTCCTTTCCTGACTCACACTATCTTCACACCTCCATTCATTTTCCTATTTCCTCTATTATCTTTCATCCCTGGCCCCCATTCTTCTTGACTCGTGCTCTTCCTTACATATTCTCATGACAGAACGAATCATTTATTTATTTATTTGAAAAAGCCTATTGCAGAGAGAAAATATATTTGCTTACTCGTGAAAATTGATCCGAGATGCATTTCTGGCGATCTCCAGTACTTGAGCAGGACCACCCACCAGGAGAGCGCCATGCACAAAAATGGCAACGAAGCCTGTTAACATCACAATAATTTGGAAAACATCTGTCCAGATCACAGCCTTCATGCCGCCCTGCAACACACAGAGAGGATGAGTGAGTGGATTATATTACTACTACTATTAATATGACGCGCAGCCTAAGGCGACTTCTGCCGACACGTGATCCAACTGAACACCTAGCGTGTCAATATGCAATGCAGATGGCCAACTTTAGCATCACTCTTGGTCTATTAACGTTCACAACAAATGCAAACACACAAAAGACAACAATATTAACTCACAACACATCTGCAAAAGCCTCAACAAATTCAGACGCAACAACACAGCAACTTTGAACACAACATTACTGCAAAAAACACAACAGAATTTAAGGGTTGGGAGCAGGGACGGCTTTTGCCAAGGACCAAACAACTGAGGGGAAAAATGGCGAAAGATTCCAGACGAGTAAGTTGAATTGTCTGATGCTGCTTTCTGGTTTTCAGAAATCTACTATGTTTGACTTTTAAGAATAGTATATAGACAGTGGCATATACCTGCTTTAGCTCCAATTTTGAACATAGATAAATAATGCAAATGTGTATTGGAACTTGCAAATATTTTTCCATGCAGCAGGTTACCATGTATTGTCCTTTGCATGGTGTTGGAGGACACTGAGGGAAGCTCCGTCCTGACTTCCGCTGTGATTTATGTAGAACAGTTGCATTTTAATGTCGGTGTGAATTTTCTTTTGCAGATGTGTTGTGAGTTAATGTTGTTGTGTTTCGGTGTTTGCATTTGTTACAGTGTTTTGCATTTGCTGTATGCTTTCCCAGTCGTACGTAAATTAATTTGACAGCAGTCGATAAGTGACTTCTTTGGAATAAGAATGTGTTTGATCATGCAACTTCATGTCTGTTTCATGAGCAGACAGACAGACAGACAGACAGACAGAGAGAGAGATAGACAGACAGACAGACAGACAGACAGATAGATAGATAGATAGATAGATAGACAGACAGACAGACAGACAGACAGACAGATAGATAGATAGACAGACAGACAGACAGACAGACAGACAGATAGATAGATAGATAGACAGACAGACAGACAGACAGACAGATAGATAGATAGATAGACAGACAGACAGACAGACAGACAGATAGACAGACAGACAGACAGATAGATAGATAGACGGACGGACGGACGGACAGACAGACAGACAGACAGACAGAGAGATTGACAGACAGAGACAGACAGACAGACAGATAGATAGATAGATAGATAGATAGATAGATAGATAGATAGATAGATAGATAGATAGAGCTGTATGTGTATTTTCTATTCACCAGAGTTGTGTAGACGGTGCAAATAATCCCAGACGAAAACAGAGAAACCCAGATATTGAGGCCGGTCGCTGAAAAGAACAGATACAAATTATGAATTGTCTGCAGTGGATAAACGGGACAAATAGAAACTTCATTAAGATAATGTAAGATTAAAACCATATTGAAATTGAAGTGAAGAAGGGCGAGAAGAAACAAAAAGAAGTGTGAGTTTGGGAACGATTCCAGCATTAAAGATGTTTGCTTCAGTCTTTCCAGGTGAAATGTAACCACCAAAGTGCTGAGATAGTACTTTTGTTGTGCTAGCATCAGCATTAGGACGTTCCTTTCGATCGATCATGGCGGTGTAGCACCACCAAAGTGCCAAGATAGGGGTTTGGTAAACACAGTTTGGCCATCATTAGCTTAGTATGTTTGCTTTGGTCAATCTTGGTGGAATATTACCACCAAAGTGCTGACTCGGGAAATACTGTTTGAATACATGACAGCATTCATTGCGGAGCTCCAGCCCGGTTCTTTGCTGTGGATCTTTGTGTTGGTCAACGCATTACCTTGGTTGAGAATCAGCGCTGGTGCGTAGATGACAATTCCCGTGTAAAGCAGCTAGAAGAGAAATAGAAAAACAGTTTATTTGAAGTCAGGTAAAACATAACTTATCGTGGCGGTTTCTACTTGGGCTCACATCTAGGATGTTTTCAGTTCTGAATCTTCTTTTTTTTTCTGAAATTTTAAAGTCAGGAAAAAGACTATTTTTGTTGCTGTGTCTGGGAAGCTGCGTAGCCTGGAAGTAGTTTGAACAAACTCAGACACCCTGAACAGGTCGCACCTACTGAAAACGCTACTCAGTCATCCACCTTTTTTTGGACTGTGGGAGGAAACTGGAGTGCCCAGAGTACCCCCACACAAGACACAGGGAGAATTGGCGACTGAAAACTGTTCCCTTCGGAGGAATCTTTATACGTGATTCATTTTATACGGTATGTGTGATGAATGATACATGATTTGCCTTTTTTCTGTGATTTATTAATGTACATGAACAGGTCGCAGCCTTACTAACTCTCTTTCTGCCCAAGGACGAAAGGACTTCTTTGACAAGAAAAATTGTAGTCTACTGTAATTTTGATTCTGACCCAGTTCAGCACCGATTGAGAAGCTCATTCTGCACGTCAACAGGAAAATACCACACGTATCATCGAAACGCACACGGTGTTGTTAAATGGAAAGTCCGGGAGAAACATCATAATATTCAAATGAAAGGAACAGTGGCGCTTACGCACACCTGAAGGCACAGACTGGGTGAGAGCGGCTGCAGGTGAGTGACATTTATTTACTTACTCAGGATTAAATGCTTGTATTTCTACTGTCATCAGTGCTATAAATGTCAAAAAAGTTTCCCCTTTACTACCTTGTTTATCAGTCAGCTCGCTTCTTGGCACCATTCCTTTCCTTGTCACAGTTCAAGTCAATGAAAACAAAAAACTCTGTGGGAGGACCTGTGTGGTTTTACCACTTCATGCAACACATTTTGTGAAATGAATTCTTCTTGAAAAATGCAAGAAGAGGCCAGTGTGAGTTACTTATAATTTTTTTTCTTTGACTGGTGTGACTTATCCGTCTGAAAATAAATATGTGTCAAACGAACATGTGCTGACACATCGCAAAATATGACGTCAATTTAACAGCAAACTGTTGCCACGCTCTGTCATTTAAACGATTATAACCTGTGTAGTGAAATTGGGGAGAAGTATTTGCCGAGTACAGCGAAATAGGACAGTAACAGTGTGAGTGTCAGGATGTCTTATATTCCAAAAATCTAAGCCCAAGCAAAACACCTCGGGGACCCAGAGAACAAAGACGGTTGTGTCCATCTTACCGTCACTACAATGAACTGGATGCTTCCCAGCAGCTGCATTCCTCTCCCGAATCTCATCCTCAGATACTGCGGGACATGTACAGATTCAGCTTTAACAGCGAGCCATGTCTTTCCTCACGACCTCATTCTCATCATGTGTGATAAAAGAGCCTTCAACAACTTGAGAAATTCTTGAGCGCTTTCAGGTTGGCAGCTGCACTTGATAACCGTTTCATCGCTGGAAAGGTGATTCACATCATAATGGGGATGATATACATTTTTGTGAGCGTCCTCGACTCCGACCAGCTACTGACCTGGTTGGTGCTGGTGATGCCGAGGCGATAGAAGACCGGCAGGAACAGGTAAGCGGTCAGCACGGCGTTGATACTCTGACCCAGGCACATGTAGAGGAATTTCATGCCATAGCGGAAATTCTCAGCTGGCACTCCCACGACCTGCACGGCTGACATGAAACTAGCACAGAGCGAGAGTCCGACAGGCACCGGCGACATGTTCCGGCCACCCGTGAAGAAGTCGTCAACTTGGGTGTTCTTCGGCTTCTTCTTCATGGCGTGGAAGATTCCTATCGCCATGGAAACCAACAACATGGCACCAAAGACGGCATAATCCTGCGCCAGGAAGGTTTTTTGCTGCAGAGGTTCAGTGACAGGAGCCGCTGTTGTCATGTTTACTTTTGTTGACGGAGAATCTTTAAAAGAGAAGAGTCGATCAAATTAAAGATTGTGGATATTTGACTTTAAACATATCGCAATAACATACATATATATACAGTAGTACCTCAGTTCTCGACCACAATCCGTTCCAGCTGGCCGTTCGAGAAGCGAATTGTTCGAAATCTGAATCGATTTTTCCCGTTACAATGAATGGAAAAAGAAATAATGCGTTCCAAGCCTTAAAACAGGCTTTTGTAGGAGTGAATGTAGAGCGTGTGCTGCAGGTGCGCTGTTCCTCTATGTGTGTGGCCGCTGCATGTGGGAGGGGTTGCCGAGTGAGTGACGTCTCTCCAGAAGTGAAGAGGTGCCCGGTGCGTGTCCAGCTCTGAATGTGCGCTTCTGTGCAGTTTGGCTGTGACAAAGTCATAAACCAAGTCACGCTCTGTCCCAGACTCGCCTCATCCCTGTCCCAGCTCCAGCCCACAACAGGACATCAAACCCTGGAGTGGAGGTGTGGAGAGCGAGCACCTCCCCTGTGACACTCTACCACGGTCCAGTGTGGAGACAGGAAAGGTTTTACACCTCAATATGAAGAAAAAACAGTCAGTAAATGTAGCTAATGGGACACGTCTGCATACAGAGGCTGCGTTATACACAATAACAAAGCGCATCGTGGGTCAGCTGATCAGTCCACGCACGTTATGTTTTTTCCGTTTTTTGTTTTTTTTTCTGGATTTTCGTTTGAAATCCGAAGCAAAAACATTTTTGTTTGAACTCCAATTTGTTCGAAGTCCGGGACGTTCGGAAACTGAGGTACCACTGTGTGTGTACATATATATATATATATACAGTCAAAGCTTCGTAACAGAAACTGCCAAACTGAATGTGGTCCTTCAAGCTCATACAAGTAATACAAGTTATGAAAGGGCTCTCAATAAATGTTATGCAAAATCTTTTCATATTTGAAGTCAATTATTTGTTCAATTTTCACCTTACTCTTGCAGGTGACAAAACTTTCGTCTTGCCAAAATCTGATATGTTTGTGTTCATTAAATGATCAGTATTGCTACAGTGAAGCAAGTTCATTTTGGGATATGTGACCTAATGTGGCAGGGTTTCAGTTTTCATATGAACCATTTCGGTCACAAGGGAATGCTACCGCATGTACAAACTGGCCTCCAGAGACAGAAATTTTGTTTTTGATCTGCTGCCATTTTTTTCTCTTATCAACTGGAGCTAAGATGGTTCTGCACTCTCGCCTTTGCTTTAGTTAGATTAAACAATTTCAATTTCCTTATAGTAAAAGACTGGAGTACTTTTCTGCATTCGTTGAGTGGAGATAGTTCTTTTTGTTGCGTCTTGACATTCAGGCAAATTCCACATTGACACAACATTGCAGCCGTCTCCAGCTCATTTACTTGAGCAAGTTTGAACACTTCACCTGTATTAAAAGCCATTTAAATAACTTTTAATTTCTTTTCCAAGCCTCTGACTTCCAATATAGATATACATACAATACACAATACTGTATCACTTGAATTGCAAAAGGCGGGTTGTTTTCTAACCTGTTATATATTAATTAAGATATTTATCTTATTATTGAGGTTATTTTATATATTATATATTGCCAGGCAGAGGGTTTGGTTATCAATATTGATGATTAATATTAATGACAGTTAAAAAAGAGGTGTTTTGAACAATCATTTTGTCCAAAATAATATTTATTTAAGGTGGTGCATTAAAAAATTTTCATAATGTAAACTACTCATATACATATATATCACAAAAGTGCTCAAATATCTCAGCAAAAAAACAACCTAGAACTCAATAGAATCTTTCCTTCCGTTTCTCCCTTCTGAGACCGATCCACTGACAGTGAACACTTGGACTTTGATTGTGTGATCTGTGACTCCTTATTCAGAGTGGTGCCTTGGACTAGTGTTAGTAGTCATGACTGGACCACACAGTACAGAAACAGAATCAAGAATACAGGAGCATAAATCAGTCCTGTATTCATTACTGTAAAAGAAACAGGTGTGTTTTTTTTGTCAAATTAAATCTGGAACTGAAATGATATCGTTGAACAAACCAGTAGCAGTCCTGTTGCCTCTCAAGTGCTTTTATTTTGCTACTGTCAGTTGTTGTATGTTCTGTTTCCTGTACTTTTCAAGCAGTTTCATTTGTTGTGTTTGTACTTAGTACGTGTTGTTCTCCCTATTTTTGTGTCATCACTCTGGTTTTGTGGCGGGTTATTGTTCATCATTGATTTGTTACGTGTTCAGAAGATAATAGCATTTTACTCTCACTGTTCCAAGTCTTTTGTCCTTTGTCCATTAGCATTTATCTCTGTTTCTGCACCACATCGTGTCTTTCAGCTTAAAAAGTTATGTTGAACACACACACACATTTATTATTTTTTCATTGAATCCCACCCCTAATATATATATATATATATACACACACACAACACATTTTAAAATACAGAATTCTGTATCACTTGAATTGCAAAAGGCGGTTTGTTTTCTAACCAGTTATGTATTAATTAAGTTATTTATCTTATTATTGAGGAAGTTGTTTCCTTCCACACCGAAGCTTGAGGTAGATAAGGCTTTTACAGCACTCACAGTTAACCATTTAAGTTTCCTTTAACCATGACCGTGTCTTGATATGATCTCTGAGATAAGTTATGATGAGACTGGATAAAATAAACTGACACTGAGTCCCTTCAGGCAAATTCCACATTGACACAACATCGCCGCCGTCTCCAGCTCATTTACTTGAGCAAGTTTGAACACTTCACCTGTATTAAAATCCATTTAAATAACTTTTGATTTCTTCCCAGCCTCTGACTTCCAATTATGTAATAACAAAATGATACATTTGATGCTATGATTTTCATACTTAGCGACCAATAGTTATGATTATATATATATATATATATATATATATATATATATATATATATATATATATATATATATATATACATACATATATATATATATATATATATATATATATATATATATATATATATATATATATACATACATATATATATATATATATATATATATATACATATATATATATATATATATATATATATATATGGATAGATAGATAGTTAGATAGATAGATATAGATATATATATAATATATATTTTCTAACCAGTCATGTATTAAGATATTTATCTTATTCTTGAGGTGATTATATATATATATATATATATATATATATATATATATATATATATATATATAGTCAGGCTTAAGTTTATCAATATTGATGATTAAATGAATGATGAAAGTTTAAAAAAAAGAAATGTTTTGAACATTTATTTTGTCCAAAATAATATTTATTTAAGTTGGTGCATATTAAACAATTTGCATAATGTAGACTACTCATAAATATTTAAGATTATTCAGAAGAAGTTTATCTGCTGTTTGTAACATGCCCTCAAGTGTCCTGATCCTCTTTTTGTGAAATAGTGTGGTGCGGTTAACGCCATATTTCAAGTTGAAAAATGGAGTGTCATTATTTATTTTAACGACTCAATTCTGTTATGGCGCGTTTTTATCAATCCAGTGACGTTTCCTTGATATTGAGAAATTCGATTTAAATAATCTAACAGCATTAAGTCGTAGTTGAGTAATGGTCGCACATTTTATCCTGCAAGCCACTTTTGTTGTTGTTTTTTTAATGTATAATGTCAAGGATTTCCTTCGTTTAACTATATTTTACAAAAATATTTATCAAGATGTTTAAATCCGAGGCGTCTTGTGACACTCCAATAAAGCGAGCCTTTAAAACGGTGCCCAACACGAACCAGGACCATCCCAAAACTCACCCTCTCGTGCCAGCTGAGCGGAGCGACGGACAGATGGATGAGGCTTCCGAGTCACCCGGGTGTGTTCGGACTGCGCGAGGGTGAAAGGATGCTCGACTGGAGAGACGATGCCGGTGACGTCTGATCATCCTTCAACTCAACTAAAAACCTCACGTGACTCTCTGCCGCCAGGACAAAAAGTTTGGAGAGCATGAGAGGGGCTGTGATAGGGTCGTTGTTGATGGGGAGGGGCATTCCCATTACACACACACACGCACACACACACACACACACACACACACACACACACACACACACACACACACATATATATATATATATATATATATATATATATATATATATATATATATATATATATATATATATATATATATATATTTCCAGCAGCAATAGAGGCAAAGGAAGGGCATGCAGCCAGGAAGAGCATCACACAGAGAATTAAAAAATAATAATATTAATAACATAAAAATAAAGATAAAAAATAGATAAAGATAAAGTTAAACTAGATTAAAATAGTTGGTAAGCGATGCCATAGGGCTGGTTAGTACTGCTTTTCCACATGCAAAATGAGAGCTATCATCTATGATAATAATTATAGAATTATTATAATGTTGATGGACGTTCCAAGTGACTTGACATGACTTTAAAGTGCGAAGAAGAGAGTGCATACAAGGTGGAACATGAGGGAAGAGCAGCATAAAGAAATAGAATCTTCAGAGGACAAAATGTGGCAGTACCGCACCATAGAAAATGGTGATATTAATCTGCTATACAGTGCTACACAGAATACTGGAAAATAATAAGATTAGCACTAGGTTATATGAACGATTCAGTAGGACAGATTGAAGAGAAATGTACTTTGCACCTGCACTGGCCAACATCAGGCACTGGCCGAGCAGCGTCTGGAGAATTGGAGTGAGAGGAAGCCGTATACTTAAATGTTCAGGGGGAAGTCTGAAGTTTTATTTTTGCTTCATTTTGTTTCGCTCTCCTCTCCACTTGAGCTATGGTGTTATATTTACTTCATTTCAATTTCTTTGTAGTAAAAGACTGTCGTGTTTTTCTGCATTCGTTGAGGGGAGATAGTTCCTTTTGTTGCGTCTTTGTATTTGTAAAATTACTA